>NC_067153.1:51558416-51850916 GCF_903995435.1 Acomys russatus
CCAACATTGCTTACTCTTCGGTTAGCCCTCACCTGAAAGACAACTCCCATGATAGGTAGGTTCAGGGTCTGCCCGGGCACGGGGGCTGGCCATTGGTCAATCTCATTACAAACTGTGGACACAGGTGGCTGATGTCAGGAGCCCTCCCAAAAGGCTGAGACGAGACAGTTGGCCACGTCTGACAGCCACTCACCTGCTTCCAGACAGGGTGCCAGCTTCTCAAAGTACTCAGGGGCGATCAGGGTTAGGAGTGACTGAAACAGCCGGACAAATGGCAGGCGGGACACCAGCACTAAAGACTGATGATGCAGGGCCAATCAGAGGGCATTCGGCTACAGACATCACTCCTATAATTTCAGGAGCCCATGGCAACCCCGAAGCCATGCTTTACTCAGAGCTGGCCAGGGCAGCGCATCCCTGCCACTCCATCAGACAGCTGCCACAAAGTAGCCTAACTGTGTTTCAGGAACAGACAAGACAAAGCCTGGTGTCTGCGCCATAGGGTAGATAACCAGAGATGGCAGCAGGGTTAAGACTGAACCCAGGGCCTGCAGAGGGAAATGTAAGCTGGCTACTTCCTTACCCTGGGCCGTGCGATGAGACCAGCAAGGCTTGAGGAGCTGGAATATTCTGGGCCCAAGGACAGAAAATGCCATACTAGACAAGGAAGGGACTTCAGGAAGTACTGGGCGCAGTGGTGGCTCCTCCTTGGTCCTGCTAGCCAGGTGGGCTACGCTAGCAGTCTGCCATTCGCTTCCTCTGCACAATGCTATCTCACAGTGGCACGCAGCTTACCTTCTGGAAGTAGCCCCTCTTCATAGAGCTGTCCTTCACCTGCCTGAAGTACACATAGCCCAAGTAGTGCGCTGGCTCCCTCTGTAAGGAGCGCAGTGTTAGCCATGCCATCCCTGGGGCATCGGCTAGATCCAGGGTGACATAAACAGAGGCCGTAAAGGAGGAGGAAACCTATAGCTGGGCATGGTGGCACACACCTCTTCTAATCCCCGCACTCAGAGCTAAGGTTGGGAGGCAAAGGTGGATCTCTCTTTGAGTTCAACGCTAGCCTGGTCTACATAGTGAGTTCCAGGACAGCCAGGGTTATGTGAGAGACCCTGTCTTTTAAAAAGACGGGGCAGGGGGAACCTAAGAATCCAGATCTTGGAGATACTTGCCCCTGAGACTAGGACCTGCCCTTTGCCTACCGCAGTGCGACCTAGGATTCCCTAGTTCAAAAAGTGGGCTAAGCCAGTCAAGGGGACATGTGCTGATATATAGAAAGGACTTAGTCGCCTGGTCTACAAAGTGAGTCCAGGATGGCCAAGGCTACACAGAGAAACCCTGTCTCCAAAAAAAAAAAAAAAAAAAAAAAAAAAGAAAGGACTTAATCAATATGAGAGTTCCCCAAGACTCCTAAAAGGCCCTGCAGACTTCTGCGTATTAAGCCACAGCTTATTTAACCGCCTAGGTGCCCGGCAAAGGAGACATGAGGCACAAAAATCAACTTTAGTGATCCTGGTGAATCCCGTAAGAGCTGGGCTAGGTGGAGATCCCCAATACAGGATCATCAGAGCTTAAAACAGTCATTGACCTCACAGGATGGGCCTGGCTAGCACTTCTACCACAAAAAGCCAAGGGATGTTCGCATCTAGGAGCCCCCAGCAAAGGGAAAGAAGACACAACCCAGAGAGATTTCCCACTAGTCACCTGCAGTGCCAAGGGGGCCTTGCTGTTGTAAGGCCTGTCATCAACATGCCAGAGGCTCCTCTGTCCTCCACACTGACGCATACGGAAACTGAACTGAGTGTCTCCAAGGCATCCTGAAAAGAGGCAGTCCCACCACACACGTCACAGGAGACTCTCCTTCCACTGTAAGGGGTGAGGAGCATGGTACAAAGGGTGCGGTTGGGCTGGCCTTTGCTGGCACCAATGCCCATTCAGGGGGAAAGCTGCCGTGTTTCCCAACAAGGCTCCTATCCTGATCCTACACGCCACATGAGGCTCTTGGAGTGAATTCAACACAGAGAACCATCTTCAGTTTCCCTGCGGGAGCCTGGCTCAAGCTGCCTGGGACACTACACAGTGCTCACCTGGTAGCTGCTATGATGAAGGAGACCAGGTTGCCCAGATATGTGGCTTTACATGGGTTTTTGAGAACCTGGCTACCTTGCTGCTTCTGGGGCTCTGGCAAAGCCTCAACCTTATAGTATCCTGTATACTGCTGGCCCGGGCTCCATGGTCCCATTTGTTGTTTAATACTTTTCAGCCCCAGAGCCAATGTCCAGTTCAGGGAGGGTGGGGCCACCTACCTGAGTGGGAGTCTGGAAAGGACAGGTAGCAGATGTTGCTTTTCTGAAACAAAGAGAGCCCAGTGAGGGCTAGCTCAATCCTGGGGACATCCAATCCCAAGAAATCCAGAACCTACCTCCTTGTCTGTGAGCCGGAAGTCACTTGGGTAGACTAGCTGCAGGGAAAGACAGAGCATTTGGTGATCCTGCCACTGTCACCTCTGTGTGAGGCAACACCAAGACAGTTCAGTGTTTGCTGGGGGGCCATCACCTGGCCTTGGAATGACCTTCTCCTTCCTTGTATGCTATCTTACATCAGACCCTCCTTTTCCTTGACTCTGCTCCATGACCTTCATTCTAGTATATACCACGTTTGCCTGCTAGTTTCCCCACAACTTCATACTAGCTAGCTAGAGTCATTTGGGAGGAGTGACTCTTGGTTGACTAAATGCTTTCATAAGACCGGCCGGAAGCTAGAGAGATGGCTCAGCAGTTAGGAGCACTGTCTGCTCTCCCAGAGGTCCTGAGTTCAATTCCCAGCAACCACATGATGGCTCACAACCATCTATAATGAGATCTGTGCAGGTATACATGCAGATAGAACACTGTATATGTAATAAGTAAAATAAATCTTAAAAAAAAAAAAAAAAAGACTAGCTGGTAAGCAAGTCTATAGTGCATTTTCTTAATTAGTGAATGATGTGGGAAGGCCCAGCCTACCGTGGATGCTGCTGCCCTTTGATGGGTGGTCCTTGGAGATATAAGAAACCAAGCTGAGGCCGGGCATGGTGGTGCACGCCTTTAATCCCAGCACTCAGGAGGTAGGTTTGTGAGTTCCAGGCCACCCTGGTCTACAAAGAAAGTCCACGACAGCCAAGGCTACACAGAGAAACACTGTCTCAAAAAACAACAAAACAAAACAAAAAAAAAACCAAGCTGAGAGCTGGTGTGGTAGTGCACGCCTTCAATCCTAGTCCTTAGAGGCAGAGGCAGTGAGACTGAAGACGGGACTGTTTCAGGTGACCCCTCCTCCAAAAATCCAATATAAGTGAAGGCAAAGCCAGCCTGGTCTACATAGTGAGTTTTAGGACAGCCAGGCTACAAAGTAAGACCCTGTCTCAAACAAACACAAATTATGTGTACATATGTGAGCCCACTGGTTCATGTGCATGCAGGAACCTGTGGAGGTCGGAAAAAGACCATGAGCATCCCTAGAACTGGAGTTCCCCAGTCTCATTGCCTCCTTTTCATCCTCCTCTCTCTCACCAGCAACAGTCTCTGCCTCCTGAGTGCTGGGACTAAAGGTATTGACCACCATGACTAGCCTGATACACACGTTTTAAAAAACAAGCACTTGGAAGGCAGAGGCAGGAGCATCTCTAAGTTCAGGGAAACCTTGTCTTGGAAAAAGAAAACAAAAAAACAAGACAAAACAACAACAACAACAAAAAGAAAAGAGGCCAGGCATGGTGGCACACACCTTTAATCCCAGCACTTGGGAGGCAGAGGCAGGTGAATCTCCGTGAGTTCAAGGGCAACTTAATCTATATAATGAGATTCAGGACAGCCAGGGCTACAAAGTGAGACCATGCCTACTGGGGGGGGGGGGGGGGGGGGGGGGGGCAAGGGGAGGAGAAAGAAATTCCCAGGCAGTGTGTCTCATGCCTTTAATTTCAGCACTTGGGAGGCAAAGGCAGGTGGATCTCTGGGAGTTCTATACCAGCCTGGCTTACAGAGCAAGTTCTAGGACAGCCAGGGTTATACAGAGACCCTGTCTCAAAAAAAGGGAAAGAAAAAAAAAAAAAAAATCCAAAACCACCACCACCAGAAACTGTAAAGGAGTTCTGAGACAGTGAAAGCTGCCTCCTGGGAGGGTGTGGACATTACAGTAAAGGATTTCTATGGGCTTATTGGCCAGAGGACAGACCCCATAGGCCTCTGAGTTGAGCTGGATCATTGAGTATAAAAGGACTGAGATGGCAGAGCCAAGCCCTTTCTTCAGCTGACCTGCATGTACCAAGACCCTCTCCACTTCACTTTCTTGCACACAGGCTCAGGTGCCCCCATCTACAGAGGGCTGCCCTGCGTGGTTGCTGGAGTCCATTGCGAGTCCTACAGGTCCAAAACTACTTACCCTCTGTTTCTAGCAAAGCTAACTCCTGCAGGGCAAGAGCGTACATTCCTTTAAGCTTTTATGAACCGTGAGCTGAGCTAAGACACAGCAGGACCTGTCTGGTGATGACTTCTCAGAACTTGACTGAGAGTCGTGGACCACTTTTTTTTTTTTTTTTTTTTTTTTTTTGGTTTTTTGAGACAGGGTTTCTCTGTGTAGCCTTGGCCATCCTGGACTCACTTTGTAGACCAGGCTGGCTTTGAACTCACAGCGATCCGCCTGCCTCTGTCTCCCGAGTGCTGGGATTAAAGGCGTGCACCACCACGCCCGGCTTCGTGGACCACTTTTTGCCTTCAATTCTATTGGCCTTTTGAGGGAAGGGGTCACCTGCAATAAATTTCTTCAGTCTCACTGCTGCCTCCTTATCATCCTTACTCAGCTGAGCCTGGATGAATCTCCGGGATATGGCCTGTGTCTTTCTTCCACGTGCCCAATGCCACAATCAGTCCTTGGCTTCACATGACTCAGTCAGGCTGAGCTGTGAATGAAAGGATGCAGGGCAAAAGCTCTACGGAAGTCTGCAGGACTCTGCACTTCCCTGAGATGTCTAAGGGTGAGGAGGAAAGACAAAAGGCAAACACGATGAGGGTCAGATGAATGACTCACTGCACAGACTCGCTCCTGAGTTACTTATCTACTGTCTGCCTCCAGTCAGCCGGGCGGTGGTGGCGCACACCTTTAATCCCAGCACTCGGGAGGCAGAGGCAGGTGCATCTCTGAGTTCATGGCCGGCCTGGTCTTACAAAGAGAGTCCAAGACAGCCAGGGCTCTGTGTAACAGAGAAACCCTGTCTCAAAAAACCAAAAAAGAAAGAAAGAATGAATGAATTATACTTTAAAGATTTTAAATCTCTAGCCTCTCAGAGATTAGCTGGGCCTTAGCATTCCCCACCCACAAAAAGGTATGCTGTGGGCCGGGCATGGTGGTGCACGCCTTTAATCCCAGCACTCTGGAAGCAGACAGATCGCTGTGAGTTCAAGGCCAGCCTGGTCTACAAAGCAAGTCCAGGACAGCTAAGGCTAACAGACAGACCCTGTCTGGGAAAACCAAAAAGAAAAAAGAAAAGAAAAAAGGGTATGCTGCACCAACTGTCTCAAGGGTCACTTCAGCCTTACCTCAGTTCACTCATAACCTCTCAGCTCTCATCAGTGCCTCTGACAGTGCAGATCTGCCTCTGCGACAACCTGCATATATAGTGCACCTTCTGTGGTGGCCAGCTTTGTGTCTTTCAGAACAGACATTATCTTGACTGACTCTGCCAAAGGCCTCACTGAGCCTGTAACATTTTCTCCTTTCTCTTTTCTTTATCTTTCTGGTGTGTATGGGGGAGGGGAGGGAGCTTTTTGATTTGTTTTGCGATTTTTGAGACATGGTTTCTCTGTGTAGAGAAACTCACTTTGTAGACCAGGCTGGTCTCGAACTCACAGTGATCTACCTGTCTCTGTCTCCAGAGTGCTGGGATTAAAGGCCTGCGCCACCGTGCCTGGCTCTTTCTGGTGGTTTTGTGGTTTGGTTTTGTTTCCTTTTTTTTTTTTTTTTTTTTTTTTTCTTTTGAAAAGAAAAGTCTCAGTATATAGGCTTGGCTTGCATGGAACTCATTATGTTGACCAGGCTGGCCTTGAACTCACAGAGATCAGCCTGCTTCTGCGTCCATAGTCAATGGCCATCTTTTTTTTTTTTTTTTTTTTTTTTTTTTTTTTTTTTTTTTTTTTTTTTTGAGACAGGGTCTCTCTGTATTAGCCTTGGCCGTCCTGGACTCACTTTGTAGACCAGGCTGGCCTTGAACTCACAGACATCTGCCTGCCACTGCCTCCCCGAGTACTGGGATTAAAGGTGTGTGCCACCACGCCCAGCCTAATGCCATCTTTTTTTCTTGTTCTTTCCCCCAAACCCCTTTTCTTTTCTTTCTTTCTTTTTTTTGGGGGGGGGGGTTCAAGACAGGGTTTCTCTGTGTAGCCTTGGCTGTCCTGGCCTCACTTTGTAGACCAGGCTGGTCTGGCCTTAAACTCAGAGCGACCCACTTGTCTCTGCTCTCAAGTTGCTGGGATTAAAGGCGTGCGCTGCCTCCACCTGGCTTCCCCTTTTCTTTCTTTACACAAGGTCTCACTCTGGCTCGGGTTCCTCTGGGACTCGCTATATAATCCGTATTAGCCTCCAACCCATGATCCTACCTCAGTGTCCTGAACACTAGGGTTTGCATGCACCACTATGCCTGTCTGATATTTTCATTTTATCTAGTAGAAGAGAAGATGCCTTTATGTGTAGGTGGATGCGTGGGATAGAGGCCTTCAAACCACAGAAAGACGGACCACATCAAAAGCCTGAGGCCCTGCCCAACCGCGCACAGCTGGTGACCAGATGCCAAAGGCTGAGGAGTGCTTAAGACAAGAGGGGCCAAGCAGGGCTTCCCGGGGTCTGCAGCTGATTCTAATCGAAAGAAGAATGCCACAGGATTTTCAGCAGGGAAGGCAACTATGGGTGACACTGGAGACTGCAGCAGACCCCATGTGAGACCTGGGGGTTAAGCTTGAGCAACCAAAGAGCAGGAGGTATTTCTGCCTCTTTGGGGGAAAAGGGCCACGTTAGATGCTGCGTAGGATACATTGATGGATAGGCAGTTAGGCCTTTAGAGACCTTACTCTGCCTGGGAAGCGCTCCTGGCGCTCTGAGGAAGAGGCTCCTCTTTGGAGAGGTGACAGGCGATGGGAAAGAGGAGGTCGCTAAGCTAGTCACTAGTCGAAGGAAGTAGGGGAAAGGTCAGCCTGAGGGTACAAAGCATTCAGTGAGACTCCTAAGAGGACCCTAGACCAAGCAGGAAAGGCTACAGGCGTGGAAGCCATGAGGCCTGCTTCCTGGAGGGTGGGCGTCCCGCGCGTTGGGGAATTGGAGGAAAGAAAGGAGCAGCAGGGGTGCCAAGCGAGGGAAGGGAGGAGCGTGGGGGTGGGGAGGGGCATCGGGAGAGGAGGGACGTCCGGAGAGGAGGGGCGTCTGGAGAGGCTCCGGCCGCAGAAGGAAAGACACACTGAAACACTTCTGCCGGGTCGGCCAGCCCAGCCGCTCACCTCTAGCGCCTGGCCCAGCTCCAGATCGAAGGTGACCACGCACACGCACTCCAGCCAGGCAGAGAAGCGCGCCCACGGTACCGCCGAGGCCCGCTCTGCGCGGCCGGAGGACGTGGATCTAGTCGCATCTAGTCCTCCGCCAACTTGCCGAGGCCCGGTGCCCACCGGCACCTCCATGGTGGTAGCTCCAGCGGTCCCCGCACGTTGCGGGGAAACGCAGGGGTTCACCTGGCCCGCCTTGGAGCAGTCGAGCTGCCGCCGCAGGCCCAGATGGGCCCCTGGAGCAGCCGCGCGCCCCCTGGTGCTTAGAGGTGCGTCCGCCCTGGGGCATCACCTAACGTACCAGCGAGAAAGGCCCCAAGCCTGTTAGAAGGGTCTGGAGATGGTGGCGCTCCCCGATAATGGAGGTGGTGCGACCACGGGCCGGCCAGTAGGGGCGCTAGTGCGGCACTGCATCTGGAAGGCCAGCAAGGGCGGTTCCTGATATCGCTGGTCCCCGGCTGGAATCTATGGGGCTTTGGGCGTTTAGGGGTGTCTACCAGGGTTGTGTTCATTATCGGTTCACGACCTTGTCACCTACGGAGTTCATGCTGGACAATCGCCGACGCTAGTTACAGACAAACCTAAAAAACTCAACACTATAATAAAAGTGTGAAAACCACGGCCAGCCTGTGGTGGCAACATGCCTTCAGTTCCAGCACAAAACAAACAATATGAAAACTACAGTGTCTGGGGCCGGAGAAATGGCTCAGCAAGTATGAACATGGGCTGCTCGTCCAGAGAACTCGGGTTTGGTTCTCAGCATCCACATGGCAGTTCACAACTGTAACTGCACTTCGGATTTGATGCTCTCTTCTGACCTACACGGGCGCCAGGCACACGCACACGTGGTGCACAGACAAACACTCTAAAACTAAAACAACACATCAATGTTTTAAGTTTCCATTTTTGTGTCTGAGTGTATAGATCTTCTGTACTGCACTGGGGTCCCCTGTTCAGGTTTGGACACCATCCAGCCATGTTTACTGAAGGCTATTCTAGCTGAGTTGGCATGTCTGCCCCAGAACCACTCCCACTTGAGCCTGATGTGCCCGCTTACGCTACCAAGGGGCAGCCTGGTCAACTAATGCTGCTGCCTCGGAAGTACCGTAGTTTGCAGGCCCTAGCTCCAAGGCCAGGTATATAGAAGGGTGAATTTAGAACCAAAGGACAATGAGGCAGGCTATAAAGACAGGAAAATTTGGGCAGTGGTGGCGCACGGCTTTAATCCCAGCACTTGGGCAGAGGCAGGCGGATCGCTGTGAATTCGAGGCCAGCCTGGTCTACAAAGTGATTCCAGGATAGCCAAGGATACACAGAGAAACCTTGCCTGGGGGGGGGGGGGGGAAGCAAAAAGAAGGAAGGAGGGGAGGAAGGAAAGAAACCTGGTTTACAGGGAAAGATACACAATCTCTCCTGCAACTTTAGCAGCTTCTGGTTTTACCTTACCCTCCAAGGCATTCTCAGAGCTACCTCACCCACCCTGCTTATCAAGAGTGGGGAGGAAGTATTGGTGATCTGTTGAGAAGATACAACCTGAGAGCCATCAAGATGGGAGACATGAGCAATGCAAATCACCTGTAACTCCCCCTTATGGGGCCCATAGCCATGGATTTGTGTTGCCCACTCCTTGAGAAGCCTACACCCATGCATGCTCTTGGATGTACCTTGCTTTCCCCCAGCACACGACCTCGTTTGAGACAGAGTCTCTCTATGTGGTCCTGGCTTGGGTGGAACTTAATATGTAGACCAGGTTGGGAATAAAAGCAGCCACACTAAGCGCTCGTGTGTGTGTGTGTGTGTGTGTGTGTGTGTGTGTGTGTGTGTGTGTGTGTGCGCGCGCGCGCGCGCGCTCGCTCTCTCTCTCTCTCTCTCTCTCTCTCTCTCTCTCTCTCTCTCTCTGTCCCCCTTCCCGTTTTATGTGTTTCCTCTGCCCCTCAAGCACTGAGATTAGAGGTGTGCACACACACACACCTCCATCACCACTGGGCTGCTTGTGCTTTAGCCTATATTAAAATATTCCTGTTAAGCCCCAACTCTTATTCTGTTTCTGAAGTAGGAGGGGCAGAGTGCTGACGGAGATAACGAAGGTGAAGACGATTCAGCCTTAGTGTTTTGCAGTTTTACACTTCATTGTCTTAGAGCCATCTTTTGGGGGAGGTGCAGGGTTTCTGTGTGTAGCCTTGGCTGTCCTGGACTTGCTTTGTAAACCAGGCTGGCCTCCCCAAGTGCTGGGATTACAGGCTTGCAGCACTGTACCCTGCTTTTTGGTACATTCATTTATTTATTTATTGTTAATTATTTTATTTGGGTTTTTTTGAGACAGAGTGTCTCTGTAGTGTTGGCTGTCCTGGACTTGCTTTGTAGACCAGGTTGGTCTCCCACTTAAAGGGATCTGCCTGCCTCTGCCTCCCGAGTGCACCACCACTCCCGGCACCACAGTTGTTGTTTTTTGAGACAGGGTTTCTCTGTGTAGCCTTGGCTGTCCTGGATTCATTATGTAGACCAGGCTGGCCTCGAACTTCTCCTGGTGATCCACCTGTCTCTGCCTCCCAAGTGCTGAGATTTAAAGCGTGCGCCACCACTGCTCGGCTTTGATTTGGTTTTTTCAAGACAGAGTTTCTCTGTGTAAACTGGCATGAGCCATTGCAACCAGCTGGTTTTTTTTTATCTTTTAAGCTTCTTCCAAAATTACTGACTTGGACCAGACTATCACAACAATCTCCAAGGGTTTGTTGTTGTTTTTTTTTCCAGATAAGGTCTCTCTGTCTAACAACCCGGGCTGTCCTGGAACTTTGTGCTGTAGACCAGGCCGGCCTTAGACTCAAGGAGATCCACCAGCCTTTGCCTCCCTAATGCTGGGATTAAAGACCTGTCTCATCATTCCCTGGTTTCCATATCCAAGTCTCAAGTGCTTTTTTCATGTATGTGGAGTTACGGGAAGGCCAAGTAGGTCTACACACATGATCAAAGCAGAAAGGATTGTAAAGCCCACCAACACCTTTTTTGTTATCACAGTGGTCCACTGACTTGTAATTGCCTAGAAATTACACACAGACAGCCCATCTGCCGGAAGCAGCCATGAGGTTCCAACCAGGGATTGAGTTTATGGTTATTTATGAGCTACGAAATCATTATCTTTTCCAATTACCAAAGTTTGTTGAATTTAAGATAATTATTATTTTATAAATAAGAAAGCTGCTACCAACTGCACAATCGTAAGCAAGCCAAGTCTCTGAGAGGACTAGTTTTGCAAGTTTATTCACAAGACCGTCCAATGTGGAGATGAGAGCTGGTGTCAAGTCTGCTTTCTCCGGGATAGAGTTTGGTAGGAGTCTTTATTGACTGAGATTGGGAAAAATAGAAGTGGGGACGATCCAGGAATATGCATCTAGCTACACATCAGGCTGCCATCATGACTCACAGGCCAGAGGTATTATCTGCAGCTTTCAAATTGGTGATTGCCTTTTAAGTATTAAAAAAAAAAAAAAAAAAAAAAAAGCTGGACAGTTGGTGGCGCACGCCTTTAATCCCAGCACTCGGGAGGCAGAGGCAGGCGGATCATTGTAAGTTCGAGGCCAGCCTGGTCTACAAAGTGAGTCCAGGACAGGCAAGGCTACACAGAGAAACCATGTCTCAAAAAACCAAAAAAATAAAAATGGCGAGAAAACACACCTTGTCATTTCCAATCTTATTGGAAAAATATTAGCATCATTATGTATGTTCATATTTAATACATATAGGTTTTCATAGATACCTTTCATGAGCTTACAGGATTTCCTATTCATGCCCTGTTTGTAAAGGGTATTTATCATGAACAACTTTAAGTTGTAGGAAATGCCATTTCTGCCTTATTGTGATAATAATGTGCGGTTTTGTCCTTTATTAACATAGTGTGTTGCATTGAATTTTGTGTGCTAAATAGTGGGATAAGCTCCATTATTCTTGGTATATAATCCTTTTTATATGCTACTGAATTTTACTCTGGAGCACTTCATTACTGTCTTTGGGGTTAGAGGACCTCTAGTTTAGCTACTATTTTTAGCTCTGTTACAATGCAGCTTTTATTAACATGTATTAATTGTACAAAGTAGTGTTTGTTTTTTTCTTGATACAAGGTGTCTTTGTAGCCAAGGGGCCTTTATCTAGCTTTGCAGCTGAGAATGACCTTGAACTCCTGATCTGGCTGCCTATACTTAGCAACTGTTGAGATTACAGGTGTGTACCATCTGACCATGCCTACCAAATGAGTGGTTTCACCATGATGTTTTCATATATCTATCTTATGTCAGGTGACACCTGCACTACTCTCCCCCTGGCGTCCTTCCCAGTCTCTAGTAGTGTCTCTTCTACATGCACATCTTTTTTTTTTTTTTTTTTTCCTCCCAAGACAGGGTTTCTCTGTGTAGACTTGGCTGTCCGGGACTAACTTTGTAGACCAGGCTGGACTCGAACTCACAGCGATCTACTTGCCTCTGCCTCTGCTTCCTGTGGATCATCTTTTTTTTTTTTTTTTTGGCTTTTATAAAGTCAAGGAAATTTATTTCCTGAGGTCATGACACAGGAAGTCAACGCCTAGCAGCTGTGGAGCTCTGGTGTGAAGGTCAGAGTGCTGACTACATGCTGGATGGACCAGGAATAGATCATCATTTTTTAAACTTCTATGAAAGACTGCATATAGCCAGACACACACCTTTAATTCCAGCTCTTGAGAGAAAGAGGCAGCAGGAAGATCTCCAGGTTCAAGGCCAGCCTAATCTACATAGTGAGTTCCAGGACAGTCAGGGCTACACACAGAAACCTGTTAAGTTTCAAATGGCTGAGGTGCCTATTTAACATTATCAAAGTGGACCTGGCTTCTAGGTTCTCTCAACCTCTCTCAGTCCCCACCTGATATGCCTGGCGTACCCGACCCTGTACCCACAGAGGCTGGGCTGCCCTTCCTCAGAGCATCTTCCCTACGTAATCCAGCAATTACCAGGGCATTGGTGGCCAACGCCTTTAATCCCAGCACTCAAGAGGCTGATCTCTGTGAGTTCAAGGTCAGCCCGGTATACAAAGCAAGTCTAGGACATCCAGGGCTAAACCAGAGAAAGCCTGCCTTAAAAAAAAAAGAAACAAACAAGCCGGGCATGGTGGCACACACCCTTAATCTCAGCACTTGGGAGGCAGAGGCAGGCGGATCTCTGTGAGTTCGAGGCCAGCCTGGTCTACAAAGTGAATCTAGGCCAGCCAAGTCTACACAGAGAAACTGTGTATGGAAAAACCAAAAACCAAACCAAACCAAAACGAAAGCCACAAAACAAAAACAAAACAAAACAAAACAAAAATACCAGGCTGGAGAAATGGCTCAGTAGTTAAGAGCACTGACTGCTCTTCCAGAGGACCTTGGTTCACTTCTGGGCTCCCACATGGTAGCTCACAACTGCCTATAACTCCAAAATCTGAGAGCCAGAGACATACATGCAAGCAAAACACTAATGCACATAAAATAAAAGTAAATTAAAACAAAAACCAAAACCAAAAAACCCCCAAACAACTGTACTTGGAGAATAATCAAAATAGCCAACGGCAGGTAAAATGACTGCTGGAAATGTGTACAACATCGTTTCAAAGTTCCATTTATTTATGTGTATGTATATATTCCTGCTGCCATGTTCATGTGGAGGTCAGAGGGCAGTCAGTTCTCTTTTTCTACTTTGTGGGTTCTACAGATCAAATTCAGATTGTCAGGTTTGGCAGTGGTTGACCCTACCCACGGAGCCACCTGGCTAGTCCCAAGAGCAACATCGTTAGCTGGATATGTAGTTGTTTTGTTGTTGCATGGAAGGATGTCCACAGAGCTGACTGTCCAGTTTTCTTCTTGCCACATCTACTCCAGATCCACCCACTATATTAAGTTTCAACAGGAGAGCCCTGTGGCTTTGCAGGTGTACTCTCTACCTTGCTTATGTTGTGCAGTTGCCAGTGGTACGGATAGGTCATAGGTCAGTCGCATCCTCATCAGGTGTTGGTGCTTCCCACAGACTGCCATCCCTGACGGTGATTCCCACTGGTACTCACAGGCAACTCAGTGGGTAGCGTTCATCCTTGTTTGCTCCTGGTTATCCTGGACTTGCTTTGTAGACCAGGCTGGCCTCGAACTCACAGCGATCTGCCTGCCTCTGCTCCCGAGTGCTGGGATTAAAGGCGTGTGCCACCACTGCCGGGCTTGAAGATGTATTTCTTTTCTTTTCTTTTATTCTTTTTTGGTTTTTTGAGATAGGGTCTTTCTATGTAGCCTTTGCTGTCCTGAACTCTCTTTGTAGACCCGGTTGGCCTTGAACTCACATCGATCCCCGGCCTACCTCTGCTTCGCAAGTCCTGGGATTAAAGGCGTATGCCGCCACCACTACCACCACCACCACCTGGCTTGAAGATGCATTTCTTTATAAGCTCTCTTCTGTAGTACATGGAAATTGGACCCAGAATAGCTCAGGACAGCCCAGGGAATGTCTGTCTTCAACTGGGACACAACCAAACTTCTGTAAGAAAGAATGAATTCCCCGTTGGGAAAATAAACTGTCTTCCAAGATTTTTTTTTTCTTTCTCAAATATAGTTTTATTTCTTCATCAATAATCCTATATCAAACTTTCGCCCATTGAAATCATTGTGTGGTTTCAGGTCTCCTCATTGGATTGTGACTAGTGAGCGAACCACCAGGAAGGAGGAAAAACCAAACGAGAGAAGTGGCTGTGACGCTGATGTAATACAAACGCGAGGCTTGACGTCGGGCAGTCGGGGAAGCCCTCCCTGAGGAAGAGGCAATGTGGAAGGATCTATTAGGCAAGTCAGCAAGCATAGCAATAAAAGAGAAGATGCCTGAGAAGATAGAGACTGTGTGGGCGACTGACCTGGGGCAGGAGGTTATCATGACTGAAGTGAAATAAAACGAGCAGATAAAGTAAGATCACAGCCCAAATAGTGTTGTGGGCAACAGCAAGGATTCTTGGCTTTCATCTTCAGTTAGACAGCAGGCCCTGAGGTCAGAGATGGGATCTGCCTTATTTTAATTGGCTCTCTTTGAACACTGTGCTGAATGGCCTGCAGCAAGTGCTTCCGGGAGAAAAGTAGGGGGCCCATTTAGACTGTTTTGAGTCAGATGAGAGAAACTGGCCTTACAGGTTAGATACTGAGTTGAAAGGAACAGGAGGTTTGCTGATGAATTCAGCATGGGTGTGAAAAGAGTAGGGTAATGCCACAAGTTCAAGGACAGCCTGCCCAACTTTTCTTTTCTTTTTTATTTATTTTATTTTATTTTATTTTTGAGACAGGATTTCTCTGTGTAGCCTTGGCTGTCCTGGACTCACTTTGTAAACCAGGCTGTCCTCGAACTCACAGTGATCCACTTGCTTCTTCCTACTGAGTGCTGGGATTAAAGGTATGCACCACAAATTTGGCTCAGCCTGCACAATTTATCAACAACAACAAAAACTTTTTTTTTTCCCAGACAGGGTTTCTCTGTGTAACCTTGCTGTCTAGGACTCTCTTTGTAGACTAGGCTGGCCTGGAGGTAGAGGTAGGATCTCCTACCTGAGTGCTGGCATTATAGGTGTTCGTCCCAACCCGCTTAATTTTATCAAAATCTTATGCCACCAAAACAAATAAACAGCCAGGTGTGACGCATGCCTTTAATCCCAACACTCAGGAGGCAGAGGCAGTCAGATTGATGTGAGTTCGAGGCCAAGGTGGTCTACAAAGTGAGTCCAGGACAGCCAAGGCTACACAGAGAAACCCTGTCTGGAACAGACAAACAAACAAACAAAAACCAAAAAAAAATCAAACAAAAGATATTTTAAGTAATTCAGGCAGTCCTTGAACCCAATATGCAGCCAAAGCTGATCTTAATCTATAGATCTTCTTGCCTCAGTCTCCCAAATGTTGGGACCAAATACCCAGCTGAAAATTTAAAAGAGGAAGAGGAGCAGCAGGAGAAAGTGCTGGGAATGCAGATCAGTGGTACTGTGCTGGATTAGCATATATATGTAAGGCCAGTATCAGTGCGAGCGAGCGTGCGTGTGTGCGTGCGTGCGTGTGTGCGTGCGTGCGTGCGTGTGTTAGGGAAAGGGTGCATAGAGCTACTGCTGATTCACGAACTCTGGCTTGGGCACAAAAATAGTGGAAAGGTCAGGGGCAGAGTTGCTTCTGCTCAGTGCTGCGGTGTTTGGACTTGTGGGTCGTCTCCTGTAATTGGCACCCCAGCACAAGCCCCGGTTCCTCAGCATCTTCGGCTTCTGTATTCAGGGTAAATCTTACACAAGTGACAGTCCGTCAGGGTCTCCTGGGACAAGCTGTGCTGCGGATCACGGTAAGAGACCTCAGCTTGAACCCAGGTGCCTCCGATTTTGCTTTCCAGACCAAGGAAGGAACTTTCCTTTTTTCAAAATAGTGTCTCTTTGGCGCCCTCTGCTGTAAAAAACATAGCAGTACCACCGGAAAGGAAAAACACTTGAAGGGCCCAGAGGCTTCTTTCCACCCCCACCCTCTTCAGACATTTTTTCACTACGTTGTCTGTCCTAGCTGACCTGGAACTCGATGAGTACACCAGGCGCGCCTCAAACTGACAGAGATCCACCGACTTCTGGAGTGCTGGCATTAAAAGACGTGCGCCACCACGTCCCGAGCCGACTCGTTATCCTCCTGTTCTGGTCTCCCAAGTGCACCACCCATGGTCGGGTTGTATTTTCGCACAACACTGGTGAACTTGAAGCTGAAAAGCTTGCCTGCGTTGACACATTCCTGACACGTTCCTTACTTTTAGTTTTTGTTTTTCGAGACAGGGTTTCTCTGTGTAACAGCTCTGCTGTCCTGGAACTTGCTCTGTAGACCAGGCTGGTCTCGAACTCACAGAAATCCACCTGTGTCTGCCTCCCAAGTGCTGGGATCATAGGCGTGCTCCACCACCGCCCGGCACATGTTTTATTTTTATTTTTAATGCTTTCCCACGGCTCACACTGCCACCGGAAATCAGTTTCATTTTAGAGATTAATTTGAACTCATTCCAACCCATGTTAGATGGATACGTATGTAAGGTGCATAAACCCTAGACAACAAGTACGGGACACGCAGGAAAAAAAAATAATAAAAGATGTGGGGCTGCTGGCAGCTCAGTTCAGAAACTGGACTTAAGAGGAGACCCACGCACGCACCAGCCCAGGCCACTCCGCGTCTGCGTGACAGATGGTGCCCAGAGAGTTTAGCACCGCCAGCTTGATCACGGGGATGCTCCAGGACCGAAGGCCGGGAGGGTGTCCGCAACGTTCCAGAGTCCCTGGGAACAGACCCCAGGACCAAGGCAGCGACTCGGGGGCCTCCTCCGGTGGCCCCGCCCCCGGGGCGCGCCCGCGCCGGGACCCTGTCCGCGCGCGCAGCCGGCCCTGCGTGGAAGCGGGACCCCGGAGCGCGCGCGCACGTGCGCGCGCACTCGCCGCCGCCATTTTGGAGCGATCTCGCCCGCGGCCCCGAGCCGGTCCCGAGCGGGTCCCGAGCCTCCCGCCGGCTGCGCCCGAGTCCGAAGGCGCTGCGCCGCGGGGCCGGGCCCATGTGCGTGCGGCCCGTTCCAGGCCGTCCGCACTTCACCTCTGCGAGCGTCCGGGCCTCCCTCGGGCCTCGGAGGAGCCGCCGCGACCCCCAGCCTGCGGGGCAGGTGAGTGCGGCCGCGCGCCCGCCCGCTGCTTCCTCTGGCCCAGGGGGAGGAGGGAGCCCCCTTCTCCGCCAGTCAGCATCCTGCTGTCTGTCAGTCAGCGCCCAGTCAGTGGATCAGCGCCTTTGTCACCCTGCGCTTCGTCAGTGGGGGATCAGCGCCTCCCTCAGTCTGCTCCCTTGTCAGCCAGCACTCTCCACCTCCGCCGTTCGTTCGTTCATTCATTCATTCATTCATTCATTCATTCATTCATTCCTCTTCATTTCTTCTGCTATCCCGTCTTGTCAGGCAATATCCTTCTTAGCTACTATATCAGCTCATGCCTGTCAGTGGTTGGCCAGTTTCCCCACTTTAGAACCAGTCTCAGCCTAATCAGTGGCCTCCTTGTCCTCCTCCCAGCTGTCCACCTCCGTCCCTATCAAGGTCCCTCCCTTCTGTCAATGCCTCTAAAGGTGTGGCAGACCTTGGATATAGGGCGCTGGGGGGGGGGGTGTCAGCGTTCCGTCTCTCATCGTCTTTTTATACACACTCCTCATCAGTGGCCTACTGTTAAGTGACCTTTCCACGTATCAGGGTTCCCACACTGCTCCTCTCTTCCCTGCCTGTGCCCACTGCCAAGCACTGACTTTGTTATTGTCCTTTATTTCCATCCCACTCGTCTTCCCGTCACTCTCCAGTCAGTCACTCACTCTCCAGTCAGTCACCCACTGCTATTCTGTCACTTTCCCTGGCTTATCTTCCCTCCCCCCCTCTCCCGGCCCCTCCCCCCATCACTTCTTGCTTCTCCCATACTCTTCTCTCTAAGGTTCCCTCCTTTATGGAACCCCTTTGCCTGCTACTCTGTGTTCTTGCTGCTGACTACTTGTTAAGAACTGATTCCAACTAGTTACTGATCTCTTGCCGGTCACCACTAGCTCTCTCAGCCAGTCACTTTCCCAGTTCTTGCCTTGCACTGTAGCCCCTCCCCTCAGTTTGTCACCTTTCTCATCCATATTGTCCCTAGGCCTTATTCCTGACTGTTAGATTTTATTCGCACCTTCCTCTATGTCCTACTTGACAATCCTGGCTTCTCAGCGCCTCATTCCTAATTCTTCTTCTTCTTCTTCTTCTTCTTCTTCTTTTTCTTATTCTTCTTCTTCTTCTCCTTCTCCTCTTCTCTTCTTCTCCTTCTCCTTCTTTCGCTCTTCTCCTTCTCCTTCTCCTTCTCCCTCTCCCTCTCCCTCTTCCTCTTCCTCCTCCTCCGTCTTTTTCCTTTTCCAGACAGGGTTTCTTTATGGGTGTCCTGGAACTCTGGCCTTGAACTCAGACATCTGCCTGCCTCTGCCTCCCTAGTGCTGGTATCAAAGGCGTGGGCCACCACCACCCAGCTTCACTCCTCATTCTTATCTGTTCCTGTCTCTCCCGTTCTGTTTTTGAGACAAAGTCTTGCTATATACCCTTGGCTACATAGCCCAAGCTGGTTTCAAACCTCTGCCTGGGATTAAAAGTTTTCTCAACTAAGTCTGTTCATCTCTTGATGTCTTTATATGTTCTGGGCCCTCCCTTTGACCTAAGTCTTACGCGAGCTAAGACAGCTCCTGAAGGGAAAAATTAGCTAGTTTTTTTTGTTTGTTTGTTTGTTTGTTTGTTTTTGTTTTTGTTTTTTGAGACAGGGTTTCTTTATGTAGCCCTGGCCATCCTGGAACTTCTTCTGTAGACCAGGTTGGCCTTGAACCCACAGAGATCCACCCGGCCTCTGCCTCCTCAGTGCTGGGATTAAAGTATGCCACCACTGCCCTGCAGGAAGCTAGCTTTAAGGAGAAGGTGGGTCGGAGAGAAGGACCACCTTCCAGGGTGACAGGACACAGACAATGAGACTGCATGGGAAAGGCCCAGATCTCTTGTAGGAACTAGGTAAAGCCGGTGTGCCTAGATTAAGGGGGAGCTTGGCTTGGAAGGTTGGTCTGCTAGTCGGCCTTGCAGGGGTTGGTAAAGAGCAGGATGTTGAGGTTTTGCAGGGACTTATGGTGGAGATTGAGTTGTGGGATGTTATGATTATATGAATTTTGACATATGGAGGCGGGTGTTGTGGTTTCAACCTCTGTAGTTGACTTAGATATTTTGGAGGGAGAGCTGCTGGAACAGCTTAGGGAAGTGTGAGGGAATGAGAGAGCTCAGAGTGATTTCCAGGCTTCTGGATGGACCAAGTGACTGGACTGTAGCATTGTTTAGTTAAGTAGGGGAGCTGGGTTGAGGTAGTGATAGATAGGAGGGAAATTATTACATGCTAGAGAAAGCAAGGCTTTATTTTGGCTACAAGTGGGAGATATCTAAGAAGTTCAGGGGTCATTTGGGAGGACATATCTTAGAGAAAAATCTGAAGCCTAGAGGACAGGTAAGGCTGAAGGTACAATTTTGAGCAGGAAGATAATGTTTAACGCTTTGGGAATAACTATTTACTTAGAGCACACATCATAATGTGTTGAGTATTTATTGCATGCCATTGCGTTCATTTACTTAGAGGCAAGGCCTTTCTATGCAGCCCCAGCTGTTCTGGAACTTACTATATAGACCAGACTGGCCTAGAACTAGCAGAGCTCTGCCTACCTCCGCCCCCAAGGAGCTAGGATTAAAGGCATGCACCACCATGCCCAGCGCTGTATGTAATTCATATGGGAGTTTTTCATCTAGTCCTCAGGGTAACCATAGACTACATAGAAGCTGTAATTTCCTGTTCAGAGACAAAGAGGCTAAGGTAAGAGAGCCAGGGTTTGTGGCGCAGGCATTTTGGCTTTGCGTCTTTCCCCTCCCCCCTTTTTCTCCTTAAGGAAAGGGTAATATTTAAGGTATTTGAATATTAATATAAACTAATAACAATGACTGGTTGCAGTTATGTTCTATCATGCTTGGCTGGCCCAGACCCTTTTTTATTTTGTTTTTGGAGACAGAGTTTTTCTGTGTAGCCTTGGCTATCCAGGACTGGATTTGTAGACCAGGGTGGCCTCAGAGACCCACTTGCCTCTGCCTCCCTGAGTGCTGGGTTTATAGGTGTGTGCCAGCTGCCCAGACACTTTTAAAAGTATGTTATTCACATCGTGTCATGTAATATTTACAATGATGTAGTAATGAAATCATTCTTCTTTCAACTCTTTTCTTTCGTTTTTATTTTTTATTTTTTGAGATGGGATCTAATGTTTCCCAGTGTGTCCTCAAATATTGTGTAGATTGGGGGAGACCTTAATCTGCTCCCCTTCCTCTACCTCCCAAGTGCCTGGATTACAGGGCATACCACCATGACTAATTTATATAGATAGTGCTTGGGGTTAAACCCCAGGCTTCATGTATGTTATCTGCCTCTGCCTCCCAAGTGCTGGGATTAAAGGCATGTGACACCACACTCAACCCTCTTTTTTAAAAAATAAGGCTGGCCTGGACTTGTCTAGGCAACTGAGGCTGGCCTTGAACTTCTGATCCTCAAGTTTTTCCTCTCCTGTACTGGCATTACAGGCATATGCTCCCATCTCTGGCAAATAGCTACTCTTTACATTCCTGTTAATATCATATGAAGGTTATAGAGATGACTCAGTGGGTAAAAGTACTTGCTAGGAAAGTAAGAGAGCCTGCGTTCAAATCCCCAACATCCACATAAAAGCCAGAATAGCAAGGATTGCAGGATGGAGGCAGGTGGATCCCAGGGGTTTTCTGACAGACAGCCTCATCAAAACCCTGACTAAAAATGACAGTAAAATCCAGTGGTAAGCGTAAGGTTCAGTGAGATAGCCTATCTAAAGACAGTGGAGCCTGAAGGCCAGGTGTGGTGGCGTACGCCTTTAATCCCAGCACTTTGCTGTGAGTTTGAGGCCAGCCTGGTCTACAAAGCAGTCCAAGACAGTCCAAACAAACAAACAAAAATATTGAAGGATCTTTCATGCCCAGGGAAATCTTATCTGTATGAATTGAATACATCTTAACAAGTATAAACATTAGTGTTGCCAGTTGAGGTGGCTCATACTTCTAATTCCAGCAGTAAGGGGTCAGAAGCAGGCAGATTTCTCTGAGTTCAAGGCCAACCTAATCTTTATAGTTTCTCAAAAACAAACATTACGGTGGTTGTTTCTCATGTCCATATATAGAATATTTCTAACACCCTTGAAAAAATTTTGTGTTCCTTTCCAGTCATTATAACTGTCCTTTCAATCTTTAAGTAGTTGATATTCTTATTTCTGTTACTATAGATTAATCTTCCAGGTACTCAGACTTAAAATGGAATTATAAAACACATGCATCTTGCAGGGAATGGCATATACCTGTAATATCAGCAGTCTGGAATCTGAGACAGGGGAATCATGAGGCCACTTGGGGAGACATACATACATACATACTTACATACATGCATACATGCATACATATGCATATATGTTCTCAAGCCTCTGTATCAAAACCAACCAACAAAACAAAACAAACTTGTTCTATCCCAACTTGTCTTGCTAGTTTTAAAATAAGCTCTTAAATTTATGTTTTTATCTATGCATTTAATTTTATTTCTCTAGACTTCTTCTGTTTTCACTGTAAAGGTACATTTTTCATTCGAATTATTTTGAACTGTTTTGTTTTTTGATGTTATTGTAAATTTTTGTTTGTTTGTTTTTATTTTGCAAGACAGGGTTTCTCTGTATAGCCCTGGCTGTCCTGGACTCTTTCTGTAGACCTCCCTGGTCTGGAACTCAAAAATCCACCTGCTTCTGCCTCCCAAGTGCTGGGATTAAAGGCGTGCACCACCATGCCTGGCATAAATGTTTTTAATATTGTTTTTAATTATTTGTTGTTATACAAATATTTGCTGCAAATATAATGGTAACATTCTGTAATGTTGTATAACTTTATTCTCATAGTATTTGCCTTTGGATTTTCTTTTCTTTTCTTCTCTTTTTGGTTTTTCGAGACAGGGTTTCTCTGTGTAGCCTTGGCTGTCCTGGACTTGCTTTGTAGACTAGGCTGGCCTTGAACTCACAGCGATCCGCCTGCCTCTGCCTCCTGAGTGCTGGGATTAAAGGCGTTCGCCACTACCACCTGGCTGGATTTTCTACTTACATAATTATATCTGCATATAAAGATAGTTTTACTTTTTGTTCTCAGTTGGTATGCTTTTATTTTACTTTTTTATTGCATTGAGCAGAAGCCTTCAAACAGTGTTAAATAGAAGTGATAATAATGGGCCTTCAATGATTGGGAAAGTTGCCTTTATTTCCATTTTGTGGAATTAAAAGTTATTATTTATTGTTACAGTGTGAATATAATATGTGAGTATGTGCAAGCCATGGTGTGCACGTGGAAGTCAAAGGACAAGTCAGTGAAGTTAGCCTCCCCTCCTGCCTTTGCGGGCTCTGGAGAAGCAGCTCACCTGGCTTGTGCAGCAAGCGATTTACCTTCTAAGTGAGCTCACTGGCCCCTGGAATGTTCTCATAATGAAAGAGCGTAGGATTTTGTCAAATGCTTTTTCTGCATCAATTCAGATGGTTATTTTATTTTCATTGATTTGTGGTATGTTACATTGATTGATTGTTCAGATGTTAAAAATAACTGTTCTTGGGATAAATTCCCCTTGGCATGATAAACGTTCTTTGTGTGTGTGTGTGTGTGTGTGTGTGTGTGTGTGTGTGTGTGTGTGTGTGTGTGTGTGTGTGTGTGTGTGTGTGTGTGTGTGTGTGTGTGTGTGTGTGTGTGTGTATGTGTGTGTGTGTATGTGTGTGTGTGTATGTGTGTGTGATGTGATTTGGTTTGCTAGTGCTTTGTTGGGGATCTTTGGAAATTTATGAAGAGATATTTATGAATGCCCAGTTTTCCTTCTTCCCTCCCTTCCCTCCTCCTCTTCTTCCCTCCCTTCTTACCCTCTTTCCTTTTCTTCTTTTCTTCCTTTCTGTTCTAGGGTCAAATCTATGTATGCTCAGCAGTGCTGTCTTGGTTTTGTTTTGTTGAGATGGGGTGTCACTTTGTAGTTCAGGCTGGCCTGAAATCTAGTTATCCTCTTGTCTCAGTCTTCCAAGTACTGGGATTAAAAGACTTGAGCCACCACTCTAGGCAAAATATCAAATAAATAACTGTATAATACTTTTTGGCAATATTGGGCTTTCTGTATAATAGGCAGGTGCTCTGCCCTTGAGCTCCATTCTCAGCCAGCCTTTTTCTTTTCTTTTCTTTCTTTCTTTCTTTCTTTTTTTTAGACATCGTCTCATTGTATAGTCCTGGCTGGCCTGAAATCACAAGGATCCCTCTCAGCCTCTAGAGTTCTGAGATTACAGGTGGGAGTCAAGATGCCCAACTCCTGACTTACTTTTGAGATGAGGTTTTGCTCAGGCTGATTTTGGAATCCTCCTGCCTCAGCCTCCTGAATGCCAGGATTTACTTATTTAGAGACAGGGTCTCCTGTAAGCCCAGGCTGACTTTAAACTCTTGACAGAGAATGACCTTGAATTTCTGAACTTGTTCCTTTTGCTATTACCTTCTGAGTGCTGGGATTACAGCACAAATAGGGGGTTTCATTTATGCTGGGCAAGCATTCTTCCCACTGATACGTATTTTAGATCCTACCTTTCTTTTTTGAAAGATCCTTTTGCTGGATGTAGAATTCTTGTTTGACAATTGTTTGTGTTTAAGCAGTTCAAAACGTATTTCATTGTTTTCTAGTCCCTACTTATGATAAATCATCTATTACTGTTTAACTTTTTTTTTTTTTTTTTTTTTTTTTTTGCTGTGTTTAAATTATTTTATATTTCTCCCTTTAGTTTAACTGTAATATTCTAGTTATACTTCTCCTTTTTGGACTGTTGGGTTGATAAATTTAAAAACTACAAAATAGGCTGGGCATGGTAGCACACACCTGTAATCCCGGCACTTGGGAGGCAGAGGCAGGTGGATCTCTGAGTTTGAGGCAGCCTGGTCTACAAAATGAGTCCAGGACAGCTAAGGCTACACAGAGAAACCCTGGCTCGAAAACTGGGAAGCACTGACTGCTTTTGCAGAGAACTCAGGTTTGGTTCCCAGAACCCACATGGTGGCTAACAACTGTCTGTGACTCCAGTTCTAGGGAGTCTGGTACCCTCTTCTGGCTTTGGTGGCACTAGGCAGGCATCTGGTATGCAGACAAACCACTTATACAAATTAAAAAGCCAAAATCCAGAACAAACAAAAACCTTCGGAAACTTTTTATTGTTGCCACTTAAGTAACTTTTGGGGCCTTCTTTTCTTTTCTTTCTTTTCTTTTCTTTTTTTTTTATAAAGATTTATTTATTATGTACACAGATCTCATTATAGATGGTTGTGAGCCAACATATGGTTGCTGGGATTTGAACTCATGACCTTTGGAAGAGCAGTCAGTGCTCCTAACCTCTGAGCCATCTCTCCAGCCCCTGGGGCCTTATTTTCATTTTTGTTTTTGTTTTTGCTTTTTTGAGACAGGTTTCTCTTTGTGTAGACCAGGCTGGCCTCAAACTCATAGTGATCTGCCTGCCTCTGCTACCCTCATTTTCTTTTTTATCTCCTTTGGGACTCCAGATGTGTGTACTCCCAAGTGCTGGGATTAAAGGCATCTGCAACTACTGCCCTGGCCATGTTTTGAAGTTCTTATTTGACAGTTCCAATGTGTAGTCTTTTCTAAGTCCTATCCTTTGCTTTTTTCCTTTTTCTTTTCTTTTCTTTTTTTTTTTTTTTTTTTTTTTTTTTTCCCGAGACAAGGTTTCTCTGTGTAGCCTTGGCTGTCCTGGACTAACTCTGTAGACCAGGCTAGACTCGAATTTACAGCGATCCGCCTGCCTCTGTCTCCCAAGTGCTGGGATTAAAGGCGTGCGCTACCACTGCCTGGCTCCTTTGCTTTTTTTCTTGATTGTCATGTTTTCTTCTTCAACTATCTAGTAATTTTAGTTGTATACTTGACATTATGGAGGGCACCTTCTAGAGACTGTGGAGTTTTGTTATTTGTTTTTTTTTTTTCCAAGACAGGGTTTTTCCATGTAGCCCTAGCTGCCCTGGAACTCACTCTGTAGACCATGCTGGCCTCAAACTCATAGAGATCCTCCTTTCTCTGCCTAAAGGTATGCACCCCTCACCCCCCCCACCCCCCCAAGCTGAGACTGTGGTTTATGCTATTTCTCCTTAAAGATGGCTTAGTCTTGTGAGATACGGTGGTGCATGCTGCTCAGAGGACTGAGGCTAGAGGATTTGTTAAAGCCCAGGTATTAGAGACCAGCCTGCGCATTTGCTCTCTGCACATACACACATAACAAACACGTTCAAACATATCTTAACAAACAAACAACCAGAACAACAAACTACAATAATAGCAACTCACTGGGCTTTTTTCACATTAAAATAGATAGCTGTGCAGTGGTGGCACATGCCTTTAATCCCAGCACTGGATGGGGGCAGGGGTGGGGGGTGCCCCTGGGAGTGGTTCCATATCTACAGAATTCCAAGACAGCTAGGGCTACACAGAGAGACCTTGTCTCGAAAAACAAAAGGAGAGGTTAGAGAGATGGCTCAGAAGTTAGGAACACTGCCTGTTCCTCTAGAGGACCCAGGTTCAATTCCCAGCACCCACATGGCAGGTCACAACTATCTATAACTTCAGTTCCTGGGGCTCCATGGCCCCAGGCATGCATATGGTGCACATATATATGCATGCAGGCAAAATGCCCATACACATAAAATAAATAAGTGATTGAAAAAAAAGAAAGAAAAACAAAACCAAGCAAACAAACAAAAAACCCAAAATGCATCTATTTAAAGGTGTCACAATAACTATTTCTAGGCATAAATAAAATTAAATACATTTCCCCCTCAGTGAGAATTGAGACTCTTCTTTCCTTCTCTCCTTCCTTCCTTCCTTCTTTTTTGAGACAGAGGTTCATGTAGTCCAAACTGAATTTAAACTTGCATAGTAGTTGGTGTTGGTGTTGGTGTTGGCCTTGCCTGCCTCCTTCCTGATCTGTTTATGTCTATCTCCCAAGTGCTGGGATTACAGGTGTGTCCCACAATGCCAGGCAAGGACTTGCTATTGCTATATAGCTGCATTATGCTTGATAGACAACTGGTAAGAAAATAATTCTGTACAATTTTGTAACTGCTGGTGTTGAACTGAGTGCCTTGTGCAGTATACGCATGTACTGTATTCCTGAGCTGCATCCCAGTCATAATGCTCTGTTTTGGGCTGGGAAGATGGCTCAGCAGGTATGCGTGCCTGCCGTGCAAGCATGACCACTTGAATTAGATCCCCAGAACCTACCAAAACATGGAAGGAAAGAATTGACTCCCCAGAATTGCCTTCTGACCCCCACACAGACTGTGGCATGTGTGTACACTCTTACAAATACACCATACACACACACACACACACATAGTTTAAAAATATTTTTGAAAGAATGTTGAATTTTGTTTGATCAGGCTGTTAATTATGGGAACAGCACCTTAATACCATTGAGACTTAATTGTGGCCTTTGTCAGGGTGGGTTTTGACATAGTTTTAGGTCACAGCCATTAGTTCTAGAACATGGTTCTTCTGAATTGTGACCCTTCTGTATTAAAATGGAAAATCCTTCTAATTTGGCTGAACTTGGCTTCCAAATTTTGTCTCCTCGGTCCTGGATAGCTTTCAGCTTGTGGTAACTGCTCTGGGGTCAGACATATAATATGTTCTACATTGGCATGCCCACAGCAGCAGTGACTGATTTATCCTTTGTTCCTTGTAGTCTCGTCTGTTGACCCATCTGGGGATTTGGAGAGAAATTTAATGCAAATCAAGCCAGTGGTAGTGGCGCACACTTTTAATCCCACCATTCCAGAGGCAGAGGCAGAGGCAGGCAGATCTCTGAGTTCGAGGCCACTGTGGTCTACAGTGTGAGTTTCAAGACAGCCAAGGCTACACAGAGAAACCCTGTCTTGAAAAACCAAACCAAACCAAACCAAAAAATCACAACAACAACAACCAAAAACCAAAAACAAACAACCAACAACAGCAATAACAAAGAAATCTAATGCAAATCTGGGATTTCCTTATTTGTTAGACTTTTTATTTTTTTTAATTCGTTCTGAACTCTGAACATATATACACATGTGTTTGTCTGTGGACATGTGTGTATATGTGAGTAGACAGGCCTACAGAGGCCAGAGCCCTACGAGCTGAAATTTTAGATTGTTGTAAGCTGTTTGGCATAGGTGCTGGGAACTGAACTCAGATCCTCTACAAGATCACTATATGCTCTTAACCACTGAGCCATCTCTCTAGTTCCATTAATTCTGAACTTCTATTTTGTGCTTTAAGTGAACTGAGAAGCATCTTCGAGTCAAAACTGTTCATCTTGTTGCTTTCCTTTCAATGATGGTCTTGCTTTTTTCCTGCTTGTTCTCACTCATGATAGCAAGTTCATCTATTCTGCTGAGGCATTACTTCACTGGTGTTAGAAGCTACTTACAGATCATCTAAGAGCCGGGCATGGGGGCACACGCCTTTAATCCCAGTACTCTTGAGAGGCAGAGGCAGGCAGACTGCTGTGAGTTTGAGGCCAGCCTGGTCCACAAAGCGAGTCCAGGACAGTCAAGGCTAACACAGAGAGACCAAAAAACAAACAAACAAAAATCAGCCAAGACAGCCAGCCTTGTGGACGGAACAACTACTGGCTTCTCGGCCAGCGCTGATGGACTAACCGGATCACAGCTAGTAAGCCATTCTCATTCATCTCCCTTTAATATAGATAGATTCCCTCTTTGACTCAGATTCTCTAGAGAATCTTGAGTAATACAGCCACCACACCCAACGGTTTGATTCAAGAGATAAAATCCTGCTATGTTGTCAGGCTGGCCCTAAATTCCTGGGCTTAGGCTTTTTTTTTTTTTTTTTTTTTTTTGAGACAGGGTCTCTCTGTGTAGCCTTGGCTGTCCTGGACTCACTCTGTAGACTAGGCTGATCTCGAACTCACACCGATCCGCCTGCCTCTGCCTCTCAAGTGCTGGGATTAAAGGCATGCATCACCATGCCTGGCTTTGGGCTCAGACTTTCAAGTGCTAGGACTAGACTCTAGCACCCACTTTTATTTTTCCTTCCAAGTCCACAACATTTTTATTACTAACCTAAATGAGCCAACCAGACAAGACAGTCAAATCCAAAAGTTGAGCTTTGAGTTGACACAGTCCAGCACTCTTTACAGGCTTGGCGTGAAGAGCAGGTAGAGCAGAGGCTGACAAGGAGTAGCTCTGAGGCGGGAGGAGGATGTGGTGGCCAAGAATGCAGGAGAGGCATGGCACCAGGGATTGGAGAGATGTCTGGGGGGGGACAGAGAAAACATGTGTCACATGGGTGTGTGTGTGTGTGTGTGTGTGTGTGTGTGTGTGTGTGTGTGTGTGTGTGTGTGTGTGTGTGTGTGTGTGTGTACACTCCAGAAGAGGAGGGAGACTAAAGATACTGCTGGGAATGGAATGAGATGGAGGGGAAAGGAGCTATTAACACTGAGACCTTTTGTTTTGTTTAGTTTTTTTTCCTGTGAATTAAGGGAAACAGGATATTATAAAGTTGAGGAAAGACTAAAGGATTAAAGTGGTTTATGATTTAGTGGCTCGAAACAAGGTTAATTTTGGTCACATGGAGTCCAAGTTGGCAGTGTGGGCTGTGCACAGCAGGATTCTCTTCTCTGTTCCCCATGTTGTCACCTTTGGTTTATTTGTAGGACTGGGTCTCAGCAGGATGCTTAGGCCTCTCTTGAGCTTGTTTGCATTTAGTCAGTGAATTCAAAGGTGTTGAGCAGAGCAGAAGCCTTGACGCCCCCTGGGGATGAGGCTCTAGCACCTATTTTGGGTTTTTTGTTGTTGTTGTTGTTTGTTTTTTTGCTTTTTGTTTTTTTCAAAACAGGGTTTCTCTGTGTAGCCTTGGCTATCCTAGACTCACTTTGTAGACCAGGCTGGCCTCAAACTCACAGCGATCCAGAGTGCTGAGATTAAAGGCGTGCGCCACCATGCCTGCCTCTGGCACCTGTTTTGATGACAAGACCTACTAAGGATGAAGAGATGTGTGGATTCTTTGCCTCTTTATTTATTTTTAGATAGGGTCTAACTAGCCCAGGCTAATGTCAGAATTGCTATACAGTCCAAACTGCCTCAAATCCATGGTAATCCTCCTACCTAGTCTTGGAATGCTGGGATTACTGGTGTGAGCATGTGAGCTAGTAAGCCTGGCTTAGACTTCACCTTTGGAGGCAAGGAGCTGTGTTTGAGCTCATAGGCATTATTATAAGAGAGAGAAAACAGCTTCCTAGAGAGACTGGGAGTCCAGGCTACATTTAATGTTTACTTGAGGTTTGTGGTCATTAATTTAAAATGAATAAGGCTCCTGGTGGATTTAATTCATGGGCGCCTTCTCTGACCAGTGCTTCCCCTGTCATCCTCCCCCGCTCATGACTAAAGACAGTCGCTGACATTTATTATTTACTTACTGTGCCATGCATACGCTGGACACTACATAAAATTTTGTTTTTCAGACATAATTTTACTCCAAACCTAGGATACCTTGTAACTCAATATATAGCTCAGGCCGGCCTTGAAATCATGATAAACCCCCTGCTTCAGCCTCTTTTGGTTTTTTGAGACAGGGTCTCTCTGTGTAGCTTTGGCTGTCCTGGACTTGCTTTGTAGAACAGGCTGGCCTAGAACTCACAGTGATCCTTCTGCCTCTGCCTCTTGAGTGCTGGGATTAAAGTCATATACCACCATGCCTGGCTCTGCTTCAGCCTCTTGAGTACTAGGATTTCAGGCATGAGTAGTCACACCTGCTTCCAGATTATTTTGTGAGGAATAATACTGTCATTTTTTTGCCTTTTTAAAATTAATTTATTCATATTACATCTCAGTGGTTATCCCATCCCTTGTATCCTCCCATTCCTCCCTCCCTCCCATTTTCCCCTTAATACTGTCATTTTTTAAATCCTGTATTGGAGGGCACAAACACAAAATTGAGGACTTGAAGAGCCTAGGCTGATGGCACAATCCATGTTGTCTCAAGAAGGTAACCATATTCTAGTACATTTAATAAAAGGAAAAGAAGTCATTGAAGGAAGTATGTGCAAAAGGAATGACTAAATGGTGACCTTGTGCAGCTGTCAAGGCTTCTGCGTTTTGCCTGTGATGAAAGTTACAATAGACAGGCTGAAGTGCTGAGCAGCTCTGAGCTGTGAGCGAGGGCCGTCACAGTGCCCATACATAGCAAGAGCCATGCAGTTCTACCTTTGCCGAATACTTCTCTCTGTATTGTCTGAGACAGGGTTTCTCTGTGTAACAGCTCTGGCTGTCCTGGACTCACTTTGTTTTGCTTTGTCGTGTCCCGTTCCCCCCCCCCCCCCCCCCAAGATAGAGAGTTTCTCTGTGTAGCCTTGGCTGTCCAGGACTCAGAACTCAAGAAATCCGCCTACCTCTGGTGGTGTGCACCACCACGCCTGCTTCGAATACTTCGCTTAATTGCGCTTGGGATAATCCTAGAGTTCTTTTGTACTTCCTGCTTGCATTTCAGCTTTGTTCATTGCTCTGATTTCCTTCTTGGTGCTTTTTGGAGTTATATTATGCTTATTTGGGTAATATTAGCTTTATTTTATTTTTTGAGGCAGGTTCTCACTATGTAGAATTCACAGAATCTACCTGACTCTGCTTCCCAAGGGTTGGGATTAAAAACATGTGCCACCAAGAAAAAAAAAATTAACTCTTTTAGCTGGTCGGTGGTGGTGCAAGTCTTTAATCCCAGCACTCAGGAGGCAGAGATAGGAGGATCTCTGTTTGAGGCTAGCTGGTCTACAGAACTAGTTTGAGGACAGCCAGGCCTATACAAAGAAACCTTGCCTCAAAAACAAACAAAGCATGTTACCTCCGTGCCTAGTTTTTTGGTATTTTTTTCTTTTCTTTTCTTTCTTTCTTTTTTTTTTTTTTTTTTTTTTTTTTTTTTTGGTTTTTCGAGACAGGGTCTCTCTGTGTAGCCTTGGCCATCCTGGACTCACTTTGTAGACCAGGCTGGCCTTGAACTCACAGCGATCTGCCTGCCTCTGCCTCCTGAGTGCTGGGATTAAGGCATGCGCCACCATGCCCGGCTTGGTATTTTTTTCTATTGTTGTTGTTATCACCATTATTATTGTTATTATTTGAAACAAAGTCTTACTATGGAGCCTTGGCTGGCCTGGAACTCACTATATTAACCAGGCTGGCCTAGAACACAGAGCTAGCCTTTGCCTCCTGAGTGCTGGGATTAAAGACATGCTCTGCCACACTTGGCTATTGTTATTACTTTTAATTAGGTATGTAAGTTTGTGGCTCTGTGTGTGTGTGTGTGTGTGTGTGTGTGTGTGTGCGCGCGTCCGTGCGTGCTCGCGCGCGCGCGCCCCCGCATGTGCCTGTACATGTCTGGGCAGGTTCCCTTGGACACTGGAGACATCAGGTTCTACTGGAGCTGGAGTTACAGGTTGTAAGCTGCCCTATCTGGGTGTTGGGAACTGAACTCAGGTCCTCTGCAAAAGCAGTGTGTGTTCTTAGCCATTGAGACAGCGCTCTAGCCCTGGTAATGCTGTTTTCCCTTCAGAGTCTCGGCCACAGTATACTCTATCCTGCCAAGCATAGTTGTACCAAGAACAAGCACAGTGTCAGTGCTCTCATCTCCTATGTGTGGGGTAGTACGGTGTATCTGTGGTTCTCTGTAGTTGATTCATTTCCTTTCTGGGTTCCTTGGGCGTGACTGGTGTTCTGGGCAGTGGTAGTAATAACAGTCTCTGTCCTGGAGCTGTATGCTTTTTTTCTATTACACATGCATCAGGCGCTTTCCTAAGACTACAAACTTGATCAGTGACAAGAAACTGTTCTCTGTGTGTGGTCTTTGTAGCTAGGGAGTATATGGATATGATCTGGCCTATTTGCTTTTAGTTCTCTGGCTGGTTTGGGTCATTATTTGGTTTCATGATGGGCCAAGTCCGCAGTGGTGACAGTGTCTTCATGATACTGGCCAGCTCTGTCCTTAACTGGACGAACTCCACAGTTAATGGTAAAGGTTTTACTTTTCGCTGTCTTCATCATATCTAACAGCTGGGAGGATGCTCTAGAGAAAAACCAAGAGACCCTGGCAGAGCCCTTGATGCTTGGTGGGACTTTGTACACCACTGGGGGGCATAGTTAGGTGGGAGGTGTCTGTAGGAGAGACAGCTGAGGAGACTTTAGGCTATAAACATCTGGGAGAAGGGAAGCTGTAAGGTGTTGTACATACTGGTTGATTGTTTTGAGCTTTTTTTTTTTTTCTTTTTAAAGATTTATTTATTATTTATACAGTATTCTGCCTGCATGTACACTTGCATGCCAGAAGAGGGCATCAGATCACATTATAGATGGCTGTAAGCCACCATGTGGTTGCTGGGAATTGAACTCTGAACCTCTGGAAGAGCAGTCAGTGCTCTTGACCGCTGAGCCATCTCTCCAGCCTCCCCCCTCTTTTTATTTTTTTATTTTATTTTTGATTTTTCTTTTCTTTTTCTTTTTCTTTTTTGGTTTTTTGAGACAGGGTTTCTCTGTGTAGCCTTGGCCATTCTAGACTCACTTTGTAGACCAGGCTGGCCTCGAACTCACAGCGATCCACCTGCCTCTGCCTCCCGAGTGCTGGGATTAAAGGCGTGCGCCACCACGCCCGGCTTATTTTTGATTTTTCAAGACAGGGTTTCTCTGTGTAATAGCCCTGCTGTCGTGGACTTGCTTTGTAGACCAGTCTGGCCTCGAACTCACAGAGATCCACCTGCCTCTGCCTCTGAATTCACAGAGATCTGCCTGCCTCTGCCTCCCAAGTGCTAGGATTAAAGGCATGGGCTTGGCTATCAGGAAGTAGTTTTAACTATAGTGCTATCCCCTATACAGCCCATGACTTTATTCAGGGATCTCTTTTCTTTTCACTCTATCCTTTTTTTTCTCTCCTCTCTAGTGGTAGGGGCTGAAAGGGTGGAAGAAAGAAGAACCCATAAAGTAGCAAAGTCCGATTATGGCTGTGGTTGCCAGATGTGGGTGCTGGGAACTGAACTCCTATCTTCTATAAATGTAGTATGTGCTCTAAACCATGGAGCCAGCACTGTACCCCAGTTTTTATCTATCTATCTATCTATCTATCTATCTATCTATCTATCTATCCTGTAACCCATGCTAGCCTCAAACTCACTGTAATTAATCCTCCTGCCTCAGTCTTAGCAGTGCTGGATTACAGATGTGAAGCACCAGACTTGGCTCTATGGATTCTTGGCCTTACCCTCACAGCTTTAAGCATCACTGTTTTAGGGGGACTTTCTATAGGGATTGAGGCCCTGCCACACATTGTCTGGCCTTTCAGACTTTCCTTTGAAATCCGAATGGAAGCCTCCATGATTCTGTATCTTAGTTAGGGTTTCAATCGAAACACCATGACCAAAAGCAACTTGGGGGAAAGGTTTTATTTTGCTTACACTTACAGATCATAGTTCCTCACTGAATACAGTTAAGGCAGAAACTCAAAGAGGGCAGGAACCTGGAGGCAGGAGTGTTGTTATAATGAAGAAAATCAAGATATTTGATTTTTACCATTAAAGACTCAGGAGCCAGATGCTGGGGTGAAAACTTGCTAGCTCAGAGAGGCAGAGAAAGCACCCAGCTGACCTTCGTACACAGCCTCAGCTCACATCCTAAAGGACGAAGCCAAAAGCCTGTTGGCTCAGCTGATGACCCAGGAGGGAAAGGCCTGATAGCTCATCTGAAGCCCATGAGGAAAAAGCCAAAAGCTAAGAGCCAAAGAACTAAAGAGCACCTTCTTCTCCACACTGTCTAAATACCTTTTTCTCCAAGTCCCTCCTATCTGTTTAATCCCTGTCAGCTGGTTTCTTACTCCACTTCTTGACCTATGGTTAACTTTATTAAATCCTATGTACACAAAATTCTTGGATTAAAGGTGTGTGCTAGGGCTGAGGCACACCATATTCACCTGATTACAATAAATAGAAAATTCTTAGATTAAAAGGTATGTGTGGGGCTGGAGAGATGGCTCAGAGGTTAAGAACACTGCCTGTTCTTCCAAAGGTCCTGAGTTCAATTCCCAGCAACCACATGGTGACTCACCACCATCTATAATGAGATCTGGTGCCCTCTTCTGGTATGCATGCAGGCAAAACACTGTATACTTAATAAATAAATAAGTCTTAGTTGACTTTTCTACATCCAGTTTATCCGTTTATCCACTATTTTGTCTGCAGTAAAAAGGACACTTTCTTGTCCAGTGGCTGGCTTGCTACATATGAAGCCATCTGTTAAAGGAGAATTTTTTGATTTTGTCAGGAGCTGACATGTCTCATTGTCAAAAAATTCTCAAATTGCTTGGTGTGGTGGCGTGTGCCTTTAATCCCAGCACTCAGGAGGCAGAGGCAGGCTGATCACTGTGAGTTTGAGGCCAGCCAAGTCTACAGAATGAGTCCAGCACAGCCAAGGCTACACAGAGAAACCCTGTGTCAGGGCTGGAGAGATGGCTCAGAGGTTAAGAGCTCTGTCTGCTCTTCCAAAGGTCGTGAGTTCAATTCCCAGCAAGCACATGGTAGCTCACAATCATCTATAAGGCAATCTGGTGCCCTCTTCTGGCCTGCAGGTGTACATGCAAGCAGAATACTGTATACATAATAATAAATAAATCTTGAGAGAGAGAGAGAGAGAGAGAGAGAGAGAGAGAGAGAGAGAGAGAGAGAGAGAAACCCCATGTCAAAAAAACAAAAAAATCTCAAATTAATAAAACATCTTTAAATGTCATAGTCTATAGATCTCTGAGGTTTTGAAGATCATCTGTCTATCTCAGTATATCTGAATTGCTTGTCTCTAGCTGTATACTATCTGATTAACTTAGAAAACATCTATGATTAACTAAACTAGCAACTAACAGAACCACAATTTAGTTTGGCTATTAGTTTGCATTTTTAAAATTATCCTAAACAGTTTGTGATAGTGCCTTTCAAAAGGACTAGAAATTCATATTGCATTTTTAAAAAAGAGTTTTCAAGACAGGGCTTCTCTGTGTATCCTTGGCTGTTCTGGAGTTGCTTTGTAGACCAGGCTGGCCCCGAACCCACAGAGATCCCCCTGACTCTGCCTTCCGAGTGCTGGGATTAAAGGCGTGTGCCACCACGCCCGGCCCCATATTGCATTTTTAAGAATTACATAGGTATGAGGCTGGAGAGATGGCTCAGTGGTTAAGAGCATTGTCTACTCTTCCAAAGGACCGAAGTGCAATGTTCAGCACCCACATGGTAGTTTACAACTGTCTGTAACTTCAGTTCCAGGTAAACTGACACCCTTACACGAATGTACATAAAATAAAATTAAAATTAATTATATATAAAAAAGAATTACATAGGTTCTTTAAAAAGTTGATACATCAAAGTATGTTGTAACCAAATATAACCTTATTTTTGTATCAATATACAAAGATCTATAAGAGTAAATTCAATAATCTACACTTTTCCCCCTATCATTCCTATATTATTTCTATATCTCCCCTGTATCTCTCCACAATGTCCAGCTTAGTTGTATTTGGCAGTTTTAGGATTAAGTGTTTTGAATTCAAAGTTCTGTAAAATGTTTATCATGTGAACTTAGCAATTTGAATGTCCTAAGCAGTCTGTACTTTGAAGCTGATTGATCTTTGGGTGGTGTTTGTCAGCTTAGTGGCAATCCTGACTAGGTAGAACATAACAGTGAACTCAAAGGTGTCCACTGGTTGAGCAGAAGTAGGCAGCAGAAGAAGCATGGAGCAGTTTCTCCCAGTGGCTGGTGTTACACAGTCCAGGTGGATTGATCATTGGGGGTATTAAGAGATCAGTGGCAATAGAATTGTCTCTTATTTTTTGTTTTCCTCTGTCCCATACCAGGTGGCTCTTTTGATATGAGACAAGGATTTTGGATTTCCCTTTAACAAGCACGCATGGGTTTAGAGAAGGAGAGAGCCACGCTCCAACCCCAAAGCCAGCTGTAATTTTTAATTGAGTTGAGACCACAGAAAGATCATTTGTCACTTGTGTCTGTAGAGGGCAAAGAGACAAGATGGATGTGGGCAGTACCCTTTGGCTAGTTTACTGCTTGTGACATTTTCTCTTGATAATCCTTCCTTTTTTTCTTGAGATGTTTCATTTGTCCAGTGGTCTCCAGATTCCTTTCTTAGATGTTTTTATGCTCTTGGAAAGATAAGAACAAAACCCTACCTCATCCCTAATTCAAAGGGTTTCCTTTTTTGGTGGGTTCTATCTTTTTTTTTTTTTTTTTTTTAAGATTTATTTGTTGTATATGAGTGCTTTATCTGCAGAAGAGGGCATCAGATTACATCATAGATGGTTGTGAGCCACCATGTGGTTGCTGGGAGTTGAACTCAGGACCTCTGGAAGAGTAGGTGGTGCTCCTAACCACTGAGCCATCTCTCCAGCCCCGGTGGCTTCTATCTTTTGCAGGGCAAAACTTTTCATTTATTTTTTTAATATTTATTATTTTTATTTTATGTACATTAGTGTTTTGCTTGCATGTATGTCTGTGTGAGGGTGTCAGATCTTGGAGTTACAGACAGTTGTGAGTTGCCATGTGAGTGCTGGAATGGAACTCGGGTCCTTCAGAAGAGCAGTCAGTGCTCTTAACCACTGAGCCACCACTCCAGCCTTTTATTTATTTATTTTAAAGATTTATTTATTATGTATACAGTATTCTGCCTGCATATACACCTGCAGGCCAGAAGAAAGCACCATGTGGCTACTGGGGGATTGAACTCCAGACCTTTGGAAGAAGAGACAGTGCTCTTAACCTCTGAGCCATCTCTCCAGCTTGGCAAAACTTTTTTTGGCAACAGAGAAAGTATTGTCTTTCAATTGAAGATTTAAAAGTTTGCTAGTATGATAACGTTGATTGTCAACTCTGGAATCTAGAATTACTTGGGAAATGGCCCTCTGGTGCATATCTACAGGAGATTATCCTGATTGCAGTAACTGAGAAGGAAGCCCTGCCCGCCAAGGGCACCATTCTGTGGGTAGTGATCTTAGACTGTGAGAGGAGGCAGGGGCACGGTGCAGGCATCTGTTGGCCAGCTGCTTCACGTTCCTTTGGTTTCTCTTTCTCCATGGTGGACCTTGAACTGTGAGCTAAAACAAGCCTTCCTTACCTTCCTCTTGTAAAGTATTTTATCAGAGCTTCAGGAAAAGAAACTAAGACTGAAAATTAACTTCAGAAAAGAAAATTAAATATTTTTCTTTTGTTTTCAGGTAAGCCAGCCAAAATTCTTCCCTGAATGAAAGTATCTTTTTTTAAAGCTGCATATACACAAAAGAAAAACCCAAATGCTTTTTATTTTGCCTGAATACAAGATTTAAACAAGATACTGCCATAGAAGGTAAGGTGATCTTTTAAATCAAATTATACTTTATTGTACAGTTTACTCAAATATATTGAATGGAGGATGGTCATTTAAATTCAAAGGTTGGATAACAGCAAAATGTTTTGTTTCAGTTTTGTTGTTTGTTAATTTGTTTGGTTTGGTTTTTTGAGACAGGGGTTCTCTGTGTAGCCTTGACTGTCCTGGAGTCACTCTGTACATCTGGCTGGACTCAAACTCACAACGATCCACCTGCCTCTGCCTCCTGAGTGTTAGGATTAAAGGAGGGCACCACCATGCCCGGCTTGTTTGTTTGTTTTTTTATTTTTGTTTTTTGAGTCAGGGTTTCTCTGTGTTCCCCCTGGCTGTCCTAGAACTCACTCTGTACACCATGCTAGCTTCAGATTCACAGAGATCTGGTTCTGTGACAGCCTTTCAGATGGTGGTCTGGCTGGCTCATTGAAAGCCTATTATAATCCAACTAGATGTTGCATAAAATAAATATATAATAATAAAACTCTCTGTTTCTCTCTCTCCCCCGCCCCCTCTCTCTTTTAGGTTCTTGAGACAGGGTTTCCCTGTGTAGCCTTTGCTGTCCTGGACTCACTTTGTAGACCAGGCTGGCCTCAACCTCACAGCAACCCCCCTACTTCTGCCTCTGGAATGCTAGGATCAAAGGCGTGCGCCACCACTGTTCAGCTTCATTTCTCTCTTTGACAGGATCTTACTATGTAGTTTTGTGTGTTTTTTTTTCTCCAGAGCTGAGGACAGAACCCAGGGCCTTGCCCTTGCTAGGCAAGCGCTCTACCACTAAGCTATATCCCCAAACCCTGTTGTAGGGTTTTGTTCTGTGTTTTTTGAGGCAGGGTTTCTCTGTGTAGCCCTGGCCATTCTGGAACTAGCTCTGTAGACCAGACTGGCCTGGAACTCACAGAGATCCACGTGCCTCTGCCTCCCAAGTGCTGGGATTAAAGGTGTGCACCACCACACCACACCTGGCTGCCAAAAGTTATAATTCTCCCCCTGTGTCCTGAATGCTGGATTACAGGTGGGCATCATCACAGGTGGGTTCATGTAATTTCTTGCCAGCATTTTGTTGTACTAGACATTAAGATAACACCTAAAGGGCAAGAGAGAAAAGCAGGACACTGAGCATTGTGACAACTCTTTTGCTTTGCACTGAAGAGCGCGTTGGTTTTCTTCAGAATAAAGCATGCTCAGTGCATTATTTCCTTTCCTTTGCTGTAATAAAGCATTTTTAAAAAGCTAGTAAGACATAAGTCCAAGGATTTAAGAAGCATATTTACCCCAACTAATATTAATTAAAAGGAAAAAAATGGGCTGGTAAGATGGCTCGGTGGGTAAGAGTGCTTATTGCACAAGCCTGATGACCAGAGTGTGATCCCTGGAACCTGGGCTAGAGGGAGGAGCTTGACCCCTGAAAGTTGTCTTCTGATTTCCTCACATGTGCATGTATGCTCCTGTACTTACACACTGCACATTCACACAATAACGATAAATAAAGCTTGTCTGTCTTTTTTTTTTTTTTTTGGTTTTTCGAGACAGGGTTTCTCTGTATAGCTCTGACTGTCCTGGATTCACTTTGTAGACCAGGCTGGCCTCGAACTCACAGCGATCCGCCTGCCTCTGCCTCCCGAGTGCTGGGATTAAAGGCATGTGCCACCACGCCCGGCTTCTTGTCTGTCTTTTTGTCTGTCTGTCTGTCTGTCTGTCTATCTATCTATCGAGACAAAGTCTCACTCTGTAACCCTGGCTGTTCTGGAACTCACTTGAACTCATAGACACACCTTCATCTGTCTCCCAAGTGCTGGGATTAAAGGCACAGGCCCCCATACCTATCAATGATACATTTTTAAAAGTTAAAATAGAAAAAAATAAGAGTTGATTTCTGGCTGGACATATAATAAGTTGCAGTTAGATTCTAATTCTCTCTTGGCAACAGTCTCTACCACAGAACATTCTGTTGGACTCTTGTGGAACTATAGGAGCGTATGGGCAGTGCTTGTGTTTGAATCCTCCCCTCTGTCTTCCAATTCTGTCACCCTGGGAAATAAAGAAGCAGAACCTGAGGTCCTTTCCTTCACTTGCTGCAGGGTAAGCATCAGGAGGTATTGGCCGAGGCAAGCTGTTCTTGACAGTCGGGAAGGAATCACAAGGACTGATCTGAATGGGAAGGTCATCCTGCTGCGTTGATACACTAAGTCCAAAGCTGGCTTCCGTAAACCATGAACAAGGATGCTCTCAGTGGTAACCAGCTGGCCTTCCCATCAGTTAAGCATCTCTATGGAAGACAGGGTGTAGAGACCAGGCATGGTGGTTCACACCTGTAATCCCAGGATTTGAGAAGATATGACCAGTCTGTACCACTTAGACCCCACTTCTATTAAAACAAAACAAGAGCCAGGCGTGGTGGCGCGCGCCTTTAATCCCAGCACTCGGGAGGCAGAGGCAGGCAGATCACTGTGAGTTTGAGGCCAGCCTGGTCTTCAAAGTGAGTCCAGGATGGCCAAGGCTACACAGAGAAACCCTGTCTCAAAAAACCGAAAAAAAACAAAAACAAAAACAAAAACAAAAACAAAACAAAAAACAAAGTTTGAAGAAGAAATATTAAAAAATTGGGCCTGCAAGATAGCTTATCAGCTAAAAGCACCTGTAAATATAAACAGATTAAACATATATGAAGACAGAATTAGTGAATTATAACATGTATCAGAGTGCTGAACTGAGAGATGGGAAATAGAAGTTGAGATTAAACAAAAAATACATGTTACAATAAAAATCGTTGGCTGGGGGTGGTGGCGCATGCCTGTAATCCCAGCACTAGGGAGGCAGAGGCAGGCAGATTGCTGTGAATTCAAGGCCAGCTTGGTCTACAAAGTGAGTCGAGGGCAGCCAGGGCTACACAGAGAAACCCTGTCTCAAAAAGCCAAAATAAAATAAATAAAAATCATAGATGAGCAGCTTTGACACCACGGGGTAAACTGAGTCAGGGTGTAGATCGGAGGCTGGATCACTCAGCAGACTTTTCTGAGGGTAAAAAGCTTAACTCTCTAGGCTGGAACTGATTGTTACTGACAGGGCTTCCACTGATAGTAGGGCCAGAAGTAATGGTTGCTGGCGGTGGGCTAGGCCTGATGGCTACCAAGCAGGGGCTTCCACTGGTGGTGGCAAGTGTCTAAAAAGGAAAGGAGAGAAAAAGATCACCCCCCCATACACACACTTACACTTGATGATGAAGTAAGACAGATTCCAGCAGGTAGGTTCCAACAAGTTTCTTCTAACTTTTTTTTTATCCCACAGTTTATATACCCCAGCAAAATCTTTCAAGCAGTATAAAATTTACAATGTGGTTACATATTTTTATTTTTTGTAAATGATCATAAAAAACATTTCCCCAGTACCCTAAGTGATAAACATTTATTTATTACAGCTGGATAAAAACGTTACTTCCGGGGGCTGGAGAGATGCCTCAAAGGTTAAGAGTACTGTCTCTTCTTCCAAAGGTCCTGAGTTCAATTCACAGCAATCACATGGTGGCTCACAACCATCTACAATGAGATCGGGGCCCTCTTCTGGCATGCAGACACACATGTGGGCAGAATACTATATAAATAATAAATAAATCTTAAAAAAACAACAACATTATTTCCAAGAACCCTCATGTTTGTAAATAAGCAGCTTGTCATAGGTTAATAAAATGTGAGCAAGCAAGGTAATTTTTCACCCAGTTTTTTAAAAAAGATTTATTTATTATACAGTATTCTGCCTGCATGTGTGCCTGCCTGCACAAGAAGAAACCAGATTTCATTATAGATGGTCATGAGCTACCATGTGGTTGCTGGGAATTGAATTCTGGACCTTTGGAAGAGCAGACAGTGCTCTTAATCTCTGAGCTATCTCTCCAGCCCAAGCCAGGTTTTTCAGTTACAAAGAAAGAACCAATTATCTTAAAAGCTAATCTTATAAAAATCTTAAGAGGATCACAAATCTAAATCTTTCTATAAAAAACAACTGGGCATTTCTACTTTTAATCTATAAGAAGTGCAATTTACTCATTAACACTTTTTTTTTTTTTTTTGAGACAGGTTTCTGTGTAGCCTTGGCTGTCCTGTACTTACTTTGTAGACCAGGCTGGCCTTGAACTCACAGCAATCCGCCTGCCTCTGCCTCCTGAGTGCTGGGATCACAGGTGTGCACCACCGATTCCTCCTTTTTATGCTATGTAGAACCCAAGCCCAGGAAATAACACTGCCCACTCTTTGGTTGTGTCTTCCCACATCAGTTAACAGAATGAAGACACTCCGTCACTGCACTCCTAGAGCCTGTCTCCTGGGTGATTCTAGATCCTGTTAGTTAACAACATTAACTGCTACACTGTCCTCTCATTTCTCTCGCCCCCTCCCCCGCCCCCTCTCTTTCTCTTTTCGAGACAAGGTTTCTCTGTGTAGCCTTGGCTGTCCTGGACTCACTTTGTAGACCAGGCTGGCCTGGAACTCACAGTGATCTATCTGCCTCTGCCTCTGGAGTGCTGGCATTAAAGGTGTACACCACCACCGCCCGGCCTATCCTCCCATTTCTAATCTTTGAAAAAGTTTTATTTATTTTGTGTATATGTATTCTGCCTGTATGTATATCTTGACTGTGTGCATATTTGGTACATGTCAGAAGAGGACAAGGATGTAAGATTCCCCCACAGTGAGAGTTGCATGTGGTTGTGAGCCACCATGTGGATGCTGGGACTCAAGCCCAGGTCATCTGGAAGAACAACCAGTGCTCCGTTAACCACTGAGCCATCTCTTCAGCCTCTGTTTCTAGAACTTTGTTGTTGTTTTTTGAGACAGGGTCTACATAGCTTGGGCTGTCCTGGAACTTGTTTGCTATATAGTTCAGGCTGGCCTTGTAGTCACAGACAGACATCTGCCTTTGCCTTCCAAATGCTGTGATTATAGGTAGGTACCACCATGCCATTTCTAAAATTTATCCTTTAAAAATGTTATACTGAGCCTGGTGGTGGTAGCCCACACCTGTAATGCCAGCACTCAGGAAGCAAAGGCAGAGGGATCTCTAAGTTCAAGGCCAGCCCGGTCTAGGTCAGCTTGGTCTAGAAAGCAAGTCCAGAGCAGCCTGGGCTACACAGAGAAACCCTGTATCAAAAACCAAAATAAAGGAAAAGACAAAGAAAAACCAAAGAAAAGGTTATACTGTTGCTAGGCCTGGTGGTGTACCCTTAAGCTTTCAAGAGGCTGAAGAGAAATGTTTGAGCCCAAGAGTTTAAGACCAGCCATGGCACCATAGTGAGACCATATCTCAAACAAATAAACAAACAAAACCCACCAAGTTATCAATGGAATCATAGTATGCAATCTTTTGGGATTAGTTTACTTTGCCCAGTAATACTTTTCTAGTCATTTATTCAGTTTGTACACTCATCAATTTTATATATATACACACACACACACACACATATATATACACACAGACACACATATATATATATGAATAAGATAATGATAGATACAAGGTACCAGATATTATGTTATACGGAGTTTATTAAATGAATAGGGGAGGAATGATAAGGGGGAGGGGTACCCCAGAGAGACAGAGACAGAGGAAGAGAGGGGTGGGGGGGGGGACACCACGTGGAGGGCCTGTCCTTTTGTATGCCCTGGCCAGGCTCACAGCCCTGTGGCAGGTAAGCAAGGACATCACAAGTCGGTGGACTGAAGCAGAATGCCAACAGTCGCCATTTCCTTTTTGGAGCTAGGAATGTGACTGAGGTGGGAGGCGTTTGCCTAACACAAATGAAGGCCCTGGATTTGAGCCCTGTCCAGCACCAGGGAGGCAGAGGCAGAAAGACCAGAAGTTCACGATGATTCCCAGCTATACGTCAAATTTGAGGTTATTCTGGCAAACATGAGACTCTGTCTCAAAAAATTATTTTCTCCCAATTATAAAACATTTATCGGAAGTCGCGTGTAGACCTCTTTCCTTTTGCGGCCATGGCTGGATAGCAGCCGCTAAAATGTAGTTCAGTCCCTTTGTGACTTCTGCCTGAAGCAAGAACTACAAATGCTATTTCAGTGTACCTTCTCACAGTCCATGCCCATTCAGAAGGACAATGATGTTCAGGCTGTCCGAGGACACTACAAAGGCCAGTAGATTGGCAAAGTGGTCCAGGTGTACAGGAAAAAATACATTGAACAAGCGCAGCGAGGAAAGGCACAACTCTCCCCGTGGCATCCATCCTAGCAAGGTGGTCATCACCAGGCTAAAGCTGGACAATGGCCATGAGACGATCCTGAAAGGAAAGCCAAGAGACAAGTAGGAAAGGAGAAGGGCAAATACAAGGAAAAAGCAATGGGGAAGATGCAGGAGTAGAGGCCTCAAACACAGCTCTCAGTAAAGACTGCTTAAGTAGTCCTCAAAATAAAAACATTTATCCCACTTACATGAACTTAATATATATATTGTTAACAATTGTGCTTGGAATTATACATTAATTTTTTTCTAGATTTATTTTTATTTATTTTGCATACAGTGTTGTGCCTGTATATGCACCTACAGGTCAGAAGAAGGCACCAGATCTCATTATAGATGGTTGTGAGCCACCATGTGGTTGCTGGGAATTGAACTCAGGACCTTTGGAAGAACAGACAGTGCTCTTAACCTCTGAGCCATCTCTCCAGCTCTTGAATTTTTTTTTTTTTTTTTGTTGTTGTTGTTTGTTTTTTTCAAGACAGGGTTTCTCTGTGTAGCCCTGGCTATCCTGTATTCGCTTTGTAGACCAGGCTGGCCTTGAACTCACAACGATCCGCCTGCCTCTGTCTCCTAAGTGCTGAGGTTAAAGGTGTGTGCCACCAAGCCTGGCTTCCATGAATTTTTTATATGACATTAAACAAGGCTAGCCATCATTTAAAATTGTTTGTTAACTTTCTACAGCATATACATGTTAGGCAAGAAAATAAGGAAAGATTCATGAATTTTCATATCTTTCTTGCATGGGGACCATGTAGATCTTCCCGTATAATCCTGGATTTAGGATATGTGCTAGCAAAGGGAGCCTTTTTTGTTTTGTTTTGTTTTTGTTGTTGTTCTTCGAGACAGGGTTTCTCTGTGTAGCCCCACCTGTCTAGCCCCACCTGTCCTGGACTGGATTTATAGCCCAGGCTAGCCCTTGACCTACAAAATCCACCTGTCCCTGCCTCTCAAGCATTGGCATTACAGGCATGCACCATCATGCCGGATGATTTTTCCCCCCTAGATTTATTATTTGTTCAGTATTCTGCCCACATGTGTGCCTGCAGGCCAGAAGAGGGCACTAGACCTCGTTATAGATGGTTGTGAGCCACCATGTGGTTGCTGGGAATTGAACACAGGACCTTTGGAAGAACAGACAGTGCTCTTAACCTCTGAGCCATCTCTCCAGCCCTGGATATGCCTTTTTATTAGCCTATTTAATTTACTGTGTTGGTACCACATGTTATAGTTTGCCTTCCATCTTCCCTAACCCCCTTTGGTTAGCAATCAAAGAAATGAAATTTGTTAGGCAATTCTAGCTTTTTGTCTTGTTTGATACAGAGCCTCTCTATGTAGCACTGGATGTCCCAGAACTCACTCTGTAGACCAGGCTGGCCTCAGATTTCCAGAGCTGTGCTTGCCTCTGCCTCCTGAGTGCTGGGATTAAAGGTGTGCCCTGATGTTATTCTCATTTTTGACTGTTACAACTAAAGCTGCTATCAACATTCATGCGAGGGTTTTTGTGTGAATTTAAGTTTTTGTTTCCCTAGGATCCATGTCCAGGGCCACAGCAGTTTTATTTGTATGGATTTCTATTCCCTGCTGCATTTATAGAGGTTGCAGAATCCCTTAAGGTTTGTATGTCCATCATGCTTGGGTCTTTTCTTTCTTACCTATGTGTAACATTGCCTCTTATTGTTTTGGTTTTTTGGTTGTTTGTTTGTTTTGCTTTTTGCCTTAAAATTAGTTTTCAGGTTTAAAATTTTATCTCAGCTTTTGGTTCATATTTGCCCACTGTGTGTTTTTCAGTTGTCATATTTCTGCCTCTATGAATATTTAAAATTATATCTTTTGTTTGTTTGTTTGAGACAAGGTCTCTCTGTGTAGCCCTGGCTGTCCTGGAGCTCATTCCGTAGAGCAGGCTGGCCTTGAACTTACAGAGATTTGCCTGCCTCTGCCCCCCAAGTGCTGGGACCAAAGGTGTGTGTGACTATGCCGAGCTAAAGCAGATTGTTTATTTGTTTATAATAAGCAGTATTGGAATTTTTTATATAGTCATTGATAAGTTTATTAGTGCTAGTTTCTGTCATTTTATTACATATTTTAATTACTAGTACTTTAGTTTTCTTGCTTGCTTGCTTTTATTTTTTTATTTTTTATTTTTTTCCTGGACTCATTTTGTAGACCAGGCTGGCCTCGAATACACAGAGATTCTCCTGTCTCTGTCTCCCAAGCGCTGGGATTAAAGGTGTGCGCCACCACACCTGGCATTAGCTTTCTTTCTTTCCTCAGGGCCAGCCTGGTATACAGCAAGTATCAGGTTAAAAATAAAAAAATTAAAAAAAAAAAAAAAAAAAAGCTTAGCTCCAGGCCTGGTGGTACACGCCTTTAATCTCAGACAATGAAGGTAAAGTTAGTCTGTAGAAGGAAGCACCCGTGTTTGAGAGTGATGTTTGAGTGGCAGGAAAGGTGACGAATCAGAACAGCCAGACAGCCTGAGACTTACTGCTTAATGAGCTCGCCCTTACTTGTTCTTTCTGAGCTCTGGGCTGGCTGGTTCAACTCAGCTGTTCTGGCTCAAACTCTTCTCCCAGCTGACGTAGTCAATCTGGCTTCTCTCTGGGCCTGGAATTGCTCAGCTTGGCCTCAAACTAACTCAGCAATCTGCTCTAATCTTCTGGCTTCTTCTCATTTTCTGGCTCGTTCCATCTTCACCTGAGTTCTCTCTGCAACCCATCTCTCTGTTACTGTCCTGGTAAAAACTGCCTCCTCTCTCTGTAAAGCTGCCTCTTAAGTAGCTTCCCTTTCCTCTCTTCTCATGAGGGTTGGTTCAAACATGGGCGCTTTTTTTTTTTTTTTTTTTTTTTTTTTTTTTACAAACTATCTTTACCTTTGTTTGGAATAAAGGCATATACCACCATGTCTGGATCTAAACTTTTCTTCTTCTTCTTCTTCTTCTTCTTCTTCTTCTTCTTCTTCTTCTTCTTCTTCTTCTTTTTCTTTTGGTTTTTTTGAGACAGAGTCTCTCTGTGTAGCCTTGGCTGTCCTGGACTCCCTTTGTAGACCAGGCTGGCCTCGAACTCACAGTGATACACTTGCTTCTGCCTCCTGAGTGCTGGGATTAAAGGCATGTGCCACTGCTGCCGCCACCACCGCCACCACACCCAGCTCTAAACTTTTCTTTACAGTGATAGTTGGTCTATATCAGGCTGGCCTTGAACTCAGATCTGTTTGCCTCTGTCTCTTGGTTTAAGGTATGTTTGTACTCCAGCTGGATCACACAGACCTAAAAGGTCTTTGGTTGTGATCTCTTGCCAGAACAGCCGTGTTCTGAATGAACATTCCTCTACCCTGGCCTCCCTTTCTATCCTACCCCTTCCCTCTGTAGCACTGGGAAACGAGCCTTATGCCCTGTATATGCTAGGTGATGGCTCCACCACTGAGTTACACTCCAGCCCCCAAAACATTAGCTTCTAGAATCCTAGTTGTAGATTTTGTTTATTTTATTTATTATTATTATGTATATAATGTTCTGCCTGCATGCACAACTGCACACCAGAAGAGGGCACCAGATCTCATTATAGATGGCTGTAAATCACTATGTGGTTGCTGGGAATTGAAATCAGGACCTTTGGAAAAGCAGCCAGTGCTCTTAACCCTCTGAGCCATCTCTCCAGCCCCTACTTCCAGATTTTATGATTAAACCTGTTATGTATATCATGTTAATTTGGGGTCTGGTGTGAAGTAAGGGTTGAGCTTCAGTTCTTTTTATTTTTTTGTTTTTTTGCTTTTTCGATGCACACACACACACCTTTCTCCATTTAATTGATTTTGTACATTTATTGAAAATCAATTGAATATATAATGGTGTCAGAGGCTGCTGTGTCAGGGTTCCACAGGTAGCTCAGATTCACAAACAGGCAAACACATTTAAGAGCTGCACGCAGAGCCAGGCGGTGGTGGTGCACGCCTTTAATGCCAGTATTTGGAAAGGCAGAGGCAGGTGGAAATCTAAGTTCTAAGCAAGCCTGGTCTACAGAGTGAGTTTCAGGATAGCCAAGGCTATACAGAGAAACTCTGTGTTGGGGTAGGGGAGGGGAAAGCCAGGTGTGGTGGCACACGTCTTTAATCTCAGCACTTGAGATGAAGAGGCAGGCGAATCTTCATGAGTTGGAGACCATCCTGGTCTACAAAGTGAGTCCAGGACAGCCAACAGCCAAGGCTATACAGAGAAATCCTGTCTCGAAAAAACCAAAAAAATTAAAAAATTAAAAAAGAACTGCAGTCAGTCTTTTAGGGTTGTTTTTTGTTTTGTTTTGGTTTTTTCCATTTAAAGTTCATTTTAGCACTAGGTGTGGTGGCTCACATCTTTAATCTCAGCATTTGGGAGGAAGAGACAAGTGTACCTTTGTGAGTTTGAGGTCAGTTCGGTCTACATAATGACTTCCAAGCCAGCCAGGGTATTCAGAAAGATTCTGTCTCAAAAAAAAAAAAATTACTTTCTGTATGTGAGTGTTTTGCCTGATGCATGTATGTGTACCATGTGTGTTCAGTGCCCACAGAGGTCATAAGATGGTTGAGTGGTAGGGTGTGAAATTGATCCCCTGGCCCTCTGGACCAGCAGCCAGGACTCCTAACCACTGAGCCATCTCTCCAGCCCCAGTCTCTAAGATTTTTAAAGTAAAAATACTAAGATAAGCCCCTCAGATCTTACTGTAGCTTTGAGAATTACTTCATGTGATACTAAAAGGATCTATAATTTGGATTAGGGAGATGGCTTGCTGCATCAGGGCTGGTGACCTGAGTTCAGACCCTGGGACCCACATGATGGAAAATGAGAGTTGACTTCCACAAACTGTCCTCTGACCTCCACATATGCATGCTTTACTTGGTGGGTGGTGTGCATGTGTGTGTGTGTGTGTGTGTGTGTGTGTGTGTATACACATATAAGTAAACAAATGTAAAAATAATTTAAAAAGATTCATCATTCTAAGATAAGCTTTTAGATTTATTGAAGATGGAACGCCATGTTTTCTTTTTGTTATCAGAACAGTTAAAACTGTTGGCTAACTCTCCCTGGCCCGCACACTGACAGTGAGCCTCACTGGGGGACACAGCCTCATCTAGGCATAAAAGCAAAGCTTGAAGCAGGGGTGGGGAGGCAGAGGAAAGGCCAGGTTAGTGGTGATGTTCAGATTGCTACGGCAAGACTTTATGCAGTTGTAGGTGTGTGAAGGAGATGGCTGTCTCATGGGTAACCCTCCATGTTGCTTAGCAAGATGGCCACAGTAAACTGATGACCAGATGGCAGATGTCTAGAGCAAATGGCAGCATCAAGCAAAACAGGCTATCTTTAGTTTGGCCTGCTGAGTATGTGCTCTGAGAGTCTTCCAGGAATACCTATCCCGTGCTCACTTGGAGGAGGGGGGTTGGGGGGAAGGGTTAGACACTGGGACAGTGGACTCTGGTTTAAGTTAACCTTTTCAGTATGGAGGGGCATTCCTGCTGCTGATACTTGGGAGACAGATGTGTGGGCCTCACAGAGCCAAGATCACAATGAGAGCCTCTAGAGACTTAGCACTGTGGGGTGGGGAGAAGGTAGGTGTCAGAGGACAGGACCCTGCATAGTCTGTGGCTCCCAGAGGAAGGGGACCTGCAGCTAAGAGCAATTCCTTAGGCCCTGGGATTATGGTGTGTACTGGGGATGAGCTTCTTGGACTTTTGTGTAGTGTGGCTGAGGTGGAGTCACACAGTAGGGAGGACTGAGCTTCTCTGTGTCCTTGCTTGCAGCTTTGTGGTCACCATCATGTTCTGGAAATTTGACTTGAATACCACATCCCACGTTGACAAGCTCCTCGACAAGGAACATGTGACACTGCAGGAGTTAATGGATGAAGATGACATCCTGCAGGAGTGTAAGGCTCAGAACCAGAAGCTGCTGGACTTCCTGTGCAGGCAGCAGTGCATGGAGGAGCTGGTGAGCCTCATCACACAGGACCCCCCCCTGGACATGGAAGAGAAGGTCCGATTCAAGTATGTACTGAGACTCTTACCCAAGCCAGCTGGGCAGTGCTTAGGGAGGCTGTGGGTGGCGCACACTTGGAGCCAGGGCGTCACCACATGAGAAGTGAGGAGGCCAGTCTACAGTTTGTTTGTTTGTTTGTTTGTTTGTGAGGTTTAAGAGTTTCAAATCTCAAGCCAGGTGCAGTGGTGAATGTCTATAGTCTCAGCACTCGGGGAGGCAGAAGCAGGCAGATCTCTGTGAGTTCGAGGCCAGCCTGGTCTACAAAGTGAGTCCAGGACAGCCAAGGCTACACAGAGAAACCCTGTCTTGAAAGGAAGTATGTCGTTATCATTAGTGGTACTAAATCTTTAGACATTTCTTATAAAATGTTTTGTCTCAAGGTTGACCAGGATGTTAGGAGATGGCAAAAGGGAAGGGACAGTGTCATCACGGGATGGTTGGAGCTTTGAGTAAGAGCAGAGTCTGGAGTGGGAGGATGCAGGAAGGATAAGTCAGGCCAAGACTTCAGGCTTAGATTTGGCCACGTGGTCCATAGTGTTTCTGAGAAGAGCTAAGGACAAGTAATACGAGAGACACAGACCAAGGTGCTCCTGAGGAGGTGCATGTGTGAGGTAGGAAAGCCTTGGAATAGGGTCAGTAAGTCAGGATGCGCTGTTGTCCTCCCTCCCTTCCTCCCCTCCTCCCCCTCCCTCCCTCCCTCTCTTCCTTTTCATACATCGACTTACTATGTAGCACATATTAGTCTAACTTTTTTGTTTGGTTTTTGCTGTTTCGAGACAGGATTTCTCTGTTTTTTAAAAATATTTATTTATTTATTATTTATACAGTATTCTGCTTGCTTGTATGCTTACAGGCAAGAAGAGGGCACCAGATCTCATTATAGATGGTTGTGAGCCACCATGTGGTTTCTGGGAATTGAACTCAGGACCTTTGGAAGAAGAGACAGTACTCTTAACCTCTGAGCCATCTCTCCAGACCCAGTAGTCTAACTTTTAATCCTCCTGCTACAGCCTCCCAAGTTCCAAATCGCACATATACTTCATGCCTGACAGCTTGTACATTTTTTAAATGTTTGAAAAAGTTAAAAGGAGAGTACTTTGTTACACATGTCGATTTGGTGTCACTGGCATGCCACACTAATCTATATACAATTAAGAGTCCAGTTGCAAAAGAGACTGACAAAAACATTTTTCATCTGGCCCTTCACAACAAATCTTTGCTGACCTTTGTCCTTTGGAAGGAATCAAGCAGGCCTGAAAGATGAGGCAGCCTGGGGTTGTCAGTCTGTCTCCGACAGATAATCCCATGACAGGAAATAGAGTTCTAGGAAGAGCAGAGGCTTGTCAGAGGAGCCATGCTTTACGGACAGCGTAGCCATAACTGGAGGCTGCGGTGGCCTCAGTATCACTATTCACAGCCTACCTGCCGTCTTATTTCCAAGGCTCCTAGTTTGGGTGACAAATTAGAACAAAGTGACAGGTAGGGGAGGAATATAGTTAAGGGGCTTTTGGGTCAGACTCTGCAAGTCTCTTGAGTCATTAATGATAGTCTGAGAATCCCTGGGAAAGCCTTAGTCCTACTTAGATGTGGAATTGTATCTTTTGGACAGAAGTGGTGATGCCCACCTTTAATCCCAGCACTCCAGAAGCAGAGGCAGGGGGATCTTTGTGAGTCTGAGGCTAGCCTGATCTCACTCTCTCTCTCTCACACACACACACACACACACACACACACACACACACAAAATGAGAGAGAGAGAGACAGAGAGAGAGAGAGAGAGAGAGAGAATGTGTGTGTGTGTGTGTGTGTGTGTGTGTGTGTGTTAGTTCCAGGTCAGCCAGGGATATGTAGAGAGACTCTGTCTCAAAAAAAAAAATTCTTTTGGTATCTTTTAGCTCCATCTGCTCTCTGTGTAGACTTTGAAAATGTCTCAAAGTGTAGTCTGTATTTTGCTTCCTCACTTACGTCATAGGGTTTGACTTCTTACACTGCCCCAGCATGTTGTGTCTTCTTTGGATCTGGCAGAACATCACTGTGGCCTTTCCTGCTGCTCACCTGGCCCTCTTCTCTGCTCTCTGGTTTCCCTGTCCTCAGTGGTCATGTACCATCCCCTACATTAAACACTTGTGCAGGATACAGCAATCTCATGAGGTGAGGCCCTGGCTGCCCCACTTCACAGATAAAGACATCGAAGGCCAGAGAGATTAGCCAGGAAGAAGTAAGCTCAGAAATGACTTAGCCTCTAAATCCCCTCCCACACCCAGCCTGTGATACCTCAAACACTGAGCACACTATTGTCCTGTCCAAAGGCTTGCTTGTCTTGCAGGTCCTGCTGGGCCTCTGACTGACAGGTCCTTCATAGCTCTGAAGGCTGCTCCTCCTTGTCTGGCTGAGGAGGGGTGCCCATATCCCATAGCTAGTGGAGAACTGTTTGTTTCTGGGGCACTGGTTGTCTTCTCTCCTGTGTGGACCACACACAGCAGGCTAAGAGTTATTTTGTCTATAGCTGTTTTCATCAAATGAAGAGTACACTTGCACATACTAGTGTTTCTTAACAATAAATTACCTGATTGATGTCTCACAGCTGATACTGTTTCATAGCTGCAGACCTGATATTTCTTCAGTTTGTAATAGTTTTGGTTTGTGCTTACTGATTTGAAGGTACAGAAAGTAAAGGCAGGTTTTAAAGGAGAAATATGAGCCTGACTGGGACTTTGCCTCACTGACAGTCAACAAGGAGAGTGCTGGCAGATGAACACAAAGGCCTGCAGAGAATCCAGGAGAAAAAAGAAGGTTTTTAAGCCTGGCCTGGTGGTGCATACCTCTAATTGCAGTACTTAGGAGGTAAAGACAGGAGGATAAGGCCATCAAGGCCACCCTCGGCTACATAGTAGATTTAAGGCCAGCCCAGGCTACTTGAAATGCTAATTAAAAAAAAAAAGCAGGGCGGTGGTGGCCCATGCCTTTAATCCCAGCACTTGGGAGGCAGAGGCAGGCGGATTGCTGTGAGTTCGAGGCCAGCCTGGTCTACAAAGTGAGTCTAGGACAGCCAAGGCTACACAGAGAGACCCTGTCTCGAAAAACCAAAAAAAAAAAAAAAAAAAAAAAAGGTGGCCTGGAGAAATGACTAAGTGGCTAAGAGCACGGGATGCTTTTCCAGAGGATCTGGGTTCAAGTCCTAGCAACTACATGGCAGTTACACCCATCTGTCTGTAATTCTAAGAATGGAAATAAAGTCAGGAAATTTAGAATATCAGAATATAGGATATATGAAATGCATAAAGGATATGCTAAGAGCTGGGCATGGTAGTGCCCACCTTTAATCCCAGCACTTGGGGAGGCAGAGGCAGGTGGATATCTGTGAGTTCAAGGCCATCCTGGTCTACAAAGTGAGTCCAGGACAGTCAGTGCTACACAGAGAAACCCTGTCCCAAAAAAGATCTCACACACACACACACACACACACACACACACACACACACACACACACACACACACAAAGACATGCTAGTAGCTTTGAAGTTAGCCGGGCTCGGTGCCTCATACCCATAATCCCAGCACTTGGGGAGACAGAGGCAGGTGGATCTCGTGAGCTCGAGGTCAGCCTGGTCTACAAAGTAGAACAGGATTTGACTTCTACCTGGTCTCTCAAAAGTAATGAGTCCAGGACAGCCAAAGCTACACAGGAAACCTGGTCTGGAAACAAAACAAAACAAAAGAAGAACTTTGAACTTTGAAGTTTCTTATTTATTTATTATTTATTTATACAGTATTCTGTTCACATGTGTGCCAGAGATGGCACCAGATCTCATTGTAGATGGTTGTCAGCCACCATGTATGTGGGTGCTGGGAATTGAACTCAGGACCTCTGGAAGAGCAGACAGTGCTCTTAACCTCTGGGCTATCTCTCCAACCCAAACTTTGAAGTTTCAATAGGCAGAAATTCTGTTGTTACAGAGAAGCATCTGAACTGATCTGTTTAGTAATTTGCTTTTATCACATGAGTCTGCTTCCTTTTTTAAAAATTGTGTTTATTTTTAATCATGTGTACATGTGTGTCTGTATGAGAATGTGCCGTGTTTGTGGGTGTTGGAGTCTCTGGAGCTGTAGTTACAGGTGGGTGTTGGAGTCCCTGGAGCTGTAGTTACAGGTGGCTCAGCCACTGACGTGGGCATTGGGAACTGCATGCAAGTCCTTGGAAGAGCAGCACACTGTTACCTACTGAGATCTCTCCAGCCCTGACATGGGTCTGAGAAGTCTAATTTCACCTCCAGTGCTTGCACTGTGCCCTTCTAGATATCCAAACACAGCCTGTGAGCTTCTGACTTGTGATGTGCCGCAGATCAGCGACAGGCTAGGCGAGGATGAGAGTCTGCTGAACCTTCTGTATGACTTCCTGGACCAGGAGCCGCCACTCAACCCTCTGCTTGCCAGTTTCTTCAGCAAGACCATTGGCAATCTTATTGCAAGGAAGACTGAACAGGTAATGTTTGAAGCCAAATATATTGGACAACCACTGCTGACACTGTGAAACTGTCCCCAGGCTCTGAAACGTCACAAGAAGGTCTTTATTGTCTGCACTGCTCTCAGCATTATCTTTTAAGTTCCCACGTAACAGTTCATCAAGGTTTGAACAGTCAATTGCTTCTCTAGCCCAAAGTTTTGAAATTTTCCCACAATCATTCCAAAAACACGGCCAGGTCTGTCAGTAATATCCCACAAACCTGATAACAGTTTATGACTTAGGGTTTCCATTGCTGTGATAAAACACCAAAAGCAACTTGGGGGTGGGGAAAGGGTTTATTCCAGTGTACAGTTCCACGTTGCAGTCCATTATCAAGGGAGGGCAGGGCAGGAGCTGTGCAGGAGCACTTCTTACTGCCTTGCTCCGTCCCTGCTTACTCAGTTTCTTTCTTATACACCCTAGGACCACCTACCTAGAGGTGGTACCACCCAGAATGCACTGGGCCCTCCTATATTGATCACCAATTAAGAAAATGCCTTACAGGATTGCCTACAGGCTGATTTTATGAAGGCATTTTCTCAGTTGAGGTTCCTGACTCTCAGATGACACTAACTGTATCAAAGTAGAAAGCAGATAAACAAGATAAAACAAAACAAGCTAGCCAGTACAGCATTATCTACTTTTGGTTACAAGAAGGATTGGCCGAGCCTATTCTGATATACTAATGCTTTTCCTAATTCATTGTCCGGAGTTATACTAGTATCTAAGTTGTGTATATTTTGTTTTGTTTTTTTGAGACAGGTCTCTCTCTATGTTGCCCTGGCTGCCCTGGAATTTGCTATTTAGAGACTGAACTCAGGGCAAGAGTTGAACCACTAAGCTATACCCCCCCACACACACTAAGCTATATCCCCAGCCTTGTGTTTTGTAGATTTCAGGATTTAGCCTTCTTACTGAGCATAATTTCCTTTAGAGTCATCCAAGTTGTGTGTATCAGTGATTCATTCCTTTTTTTTTTTTTTTTTTTAAGATTTATTTATTTAAGTATACAGAGTTTCATCTTCATGTATGCCTACATGCCAGAAGAGGGCATCAGAGCCACCATGTGGGTGCTGGGAATTGAACTAGACCTTTGGAAGAGTAGACAGTGCACTTAACCTCTAAGCCATCTCTCCAGCTTCATTCGTTCCTTTTTTATTGATATTTAATATTGCATGGTATGGATGAACCACAGTTCATCATGTGTTGAAGAATGTCTACTCTGTTTTCCCTTTTAGTTGATAAATAAGGCTATTATTAATTCTGATAATTTATATCTTTTTGTTTTATTTATATACAAGATCCTATATCATTTGTGATTAATGATGATCTAACTTTTTTATGTGTATGTGCCACATGCATGCCTGGTGCCCTTGGAGAAGAGGGTTTTGGATCCCACAGGTTTGGAGTTATAGATTGTTGTGAGCTGCCATGTGGGTGCTGGAACTGAACTTGTGTTGTCTGCAAGACCAAGAGCTCTCAACCTCTGAGCTATGTCTCAGCCCCAGATCAATGATAGTTTTATTCTGTGCTTTATAACTTGTATACCTTTTATTTCGTTTTTGTGTCCTGGTGCACTGGCTGGAGTCTTTAGTACAATATTGAATATAGTTGTTTATTGTGGGTTTCCTTTTGTTATTTATTACCTTAGAAGAAAATTTCATAATTAAGATATTTACTGTAAGGTTTTTATAGTGTTCTAATTCAAACTTTTATTTAATTTTTAACTTTTTAACTTACTCATTGAGAATTTTATACTTGTATGAAGTGTATTTTGATCTTATCCTCAAGTTCTCCTGTATCCCAGGCTGATCTCATGAACTCCTGCCTCCACTTGGTGAGTGTGCCACTGCATCCAGTTTACTTGTTGCTGGGAATCAAGCTCAGGGTGTTTGATCTCCTGGGACTTGAGTTATAGTTTTGAGCCACCATGTGGATGCTGGAAGTTGAACCTGTATCCAACAACAACAAAAAAAAAAGCATGCAGATGAATCCCCTTTTCTGGTCCATAGGTACTACACAAACATGCCACACAGACATTTATGCAGGAAAAAAGAGCCATACACATAAATTAAAATAAAAAAATATTTGGCTGGGGGGGCTGGAGGGATGGCTCAGAGGTTGAGCACTGACTGCTCTTCCAGCGGTCATGAGTTCAATTCCCAGCAACCACATGGTGGCTCACAACCATCTATAATGAGATCTACTGCCCTCTTCTGGCCTGCACTGTATACATAGTAAATTTTTAAAAACAAAAAAATTTGGCTTAGCCACGCTCAGTGGCACATACCTACAATCTCAGCATTCTGGGAGGCAGAGGTAGGCGTATCTCTGTGAGTTGGAGGCCAGCCTGGTCTACAGAGCGAGCCCAGGACAGGCTACACAAGAGAAACCCCGTGGAAAGAAACAAACAAATAAATTTGGCTATGGGGATGGGAACTTAGTTGCCTGCTTTTGGGGCCTTTTCCTCCTACTGGTTGACTCATCTAGCCCCCCTTTTGCAGGCGGAGGGAGTTCAAGACAGGGCTTTTCTGTGTGGCCCTGGCTGTCCTGAACTCACTTTGTAGACCAGGCTGGCCTCCAACTTACAGAGATTCACCTGCCTCTGCCTCCCAAGTGTGCCCCCACGCCTGGCTCATGTAGCCTTAATAGGAGAGGATGTGCCTAGTCTTACTGCAACTTGATATGCCCTGGCTGGTTGAGATCCAAGGGAGGCCTGCCCTTTTCCGAAGAGAAATGGAGGGGTGGGGGTGGGGGGCAGACGAGGAGGAGAGGAAGGAAAATCACAGTTGGGATGTTAAATAAATAATAATGAAAAAAAAATTTTGTAGACCAGCTGTCCTTGAACTCACAGCCATCCGCCTGCCTCTGCCTCCCAAGTGCTGGGATTAAAGGCGTGCACCACCACACCCGGCTATAATGAAAATATTTTAAAATGTATTGTTTTTGTATATGTGTGTATGATGCTGGGGAGGAGTACACATGTGCTATGTTGCACATACGGAGGTCAGAAGACAACTTTGTGAGTCACTTTTCTTCTTCTGCCTTTATATGAATTCTGGAGATGAAACTCAGGTTGTCAAGCCTGGCAGCGAGTGCTATTATTCACTGAGCCATGGCGTCTTCCCCCTCTTAACAGGGTCTCCTTATTTATTTTTCATGCAACCCAGGCTGGGCTTGAACTTGCCATATTCCAGAGTATGATTTTGAACTTCTGGTTTTCCTGTCTCTATCTCCCAGGTGCTGGCACATACCCTACCCTGGTTAATTAATTAATTTGTTTGTTTCCTTTTGGGGGGAGGTTTGTTTGTTTGTTTGTTTTTTGAGACAGAGTTTGTCTTTTATGTAGCTCTGGCTATCCAAAATGTTCTATGTACACTGGGATGGCCTTGAACTCAGAGAGATCCTCCAGTCTCTGTCTCCCAAGTGCTGGTATTAAAGGCACGTACCACCATACTGACTAATTGTTGTTGTTGTTGGTGGTGGTGGTGGTTTTTTCTTATTTTTTTCAAGATTTATACAAATTGGCATAAGCTATATATATTAATTTCTCATCATAGCTTAACAAATTTACTTATTTAGTATTATCATATCTGTGTGTATAGTTTAGTTTAAAGCAGGATACATACCACTGCAAACATTTGAACATTTGGAGGTGGGAGGGCAACCTTTTATTTATTGTAATATAAATTATATATATATATATATATATATATATATATAAAATCAACCTTTTTTTCTTTTCTTTCTTTTTCCTTTTTTTTAAAGACAGGGTCCCTTGGTAGCTCTGGAACAATGGCTCTCACCTTCCAGCTTAGTTCTTTCTATGCCTTGTGTTTCTGCTGGGCAGACCTGAGCCAGCACACACTCAATGGCAGCTTGCACAGTGACTTGCACTGCTCTCCAGCTGGGATGTCCGGTTAGCAGCTCTGCTACTCTGTGCTTGTATCACTGGCCTATAAGACTCTGCTTGTCTGGGGAGGGATTTTTTTCATATAGCTTTACTTAGTCTTTCTCTCATTTCTTCTCAGTATACTTGAAAGTTAATGCTCTTTCTGGCGAGAGTTCTTAAGAGTGTTCCTTCCTGTTGAGAGTCAGCCCTGTTTCCTTATCAGGTGTGTCTGATTTCAGGTGATCATGTTTTTGAAGAAGAAGGACAAGTTTATCAGTCTGGTGCTGAAGCACATAGGCACCTCAGCTCTCATGGACCTGCTGCTGCGCCTGGTCAGCTGTGTGGAACCAGTTGGTCTTCGACAGGAGGTCCTACACGTGAGTGCCAGGGAGTGTGGGAATGTGGGAACACCGTGTCATTCCCCATGAGCAGGTGTAGCAGCTTTGGAAGCACCAGAGGCCCAGCCTCAGGCTCTTCTCCCAGGCCTCAGCACCACCCGCTTCTGTCTGTTACTGTTGTCCTACTTTAGCCCATTCAGAAGAAAGAGTGCAGAGGTTCCTTCTCCACAACACATGGCCTCTTGCTCTCTGCAGAAATGAAGGTGGACTTACTTCCTGCCCTTTCCCTCACCCAGGCACCCACACAGGCCTTAGAACAAATGTTCAGTGAGTTGCGGGCTCCTGGGAGAAAGTACAAACTGACTGTAATTCAGGCAGGGCCCTCTCTTAACCTGGTATCTGGATAAGGCTGTGCTACTGGGAAAGACATTGTAGTCTTTCCCTAGGAAGAGCGGGGTGCCCAGCTTAGAGGTGAGCTTCTGCCTGCTGTGAGCAAGGCTTTGTTTGTTTCCCGTTTGAAGTAAAACTAAGTAAGCAATTAGACCTTTGTCCATTTTATCACTCTAAGAACCAAGTGTCGTTTAGATGGCCATTCTTACTGGTCATGGGGGTACAAGCCAGTAATCCCAGTAATTCGGAGGCAGGTGTATGATTGTGAGTTTCAGGCTACCAAGGGCTATTAGTGAAACCCTGTCTCAACAATAAATAAAAGATGTGATAATAATTTTTTATTTTATTTTATGTTTTATTGTTATCTCTTAGAAGGCTCTTTTTCCTTTTAGCTTTTCAAGGCAGGGTTTCTCTGTGTAGCCGTGGCTATCCTGGACTCACTTTGTAGACCAGGCTGGCCTTGAGCGTACAACGATCCACCTGCCTCTGTCTCCCTGAGTGCTGGGATTCCAGGCATGTGCCACTGGGCCGGCTCTAGAAGCCTCTTTTCTTTTTCTTTTTTTAAAGATTTATTTATTTATTATGTATACAACGTTCTGCCTGCATGGGTGCCTGCACACCAGCCGAGGGCACTTGATCTCATCATGGATGGTTATGAGCTACCATTGGTTGCTGGGAATTGAATCACATCCTCTGGAAGAGCAGACAGTGCTCTTAACCTCTGAGCCCTCTCTTAGAAGCCTCTTTTCTAATGACAGACAGACAGGAAGTGGATCCAGACGGGAGAGGAGGTGGGAGGAATAGAAGGAGGGGAAACTAATCAGGATATATTGTATAAGAAAAGGATCTAGGCAGGTGTGGTGGCACGCCTTTAATCCCAGCAGAGGCAGGCAGAATGCTGTGAGTTCAAGGCCAGCCTGGTCTGCAAAGTGAATTCAGGACAGCCAAGGCTACACAGAGAAACCCTGTCTCAACCCCCCCAAATCTATTTTCAATAAAAGGGGGGGAATAAATAAAAGAATAAAAAATATGGTAGCTGGCCAGGCGTGGTAGCATAGCCTTTAATCCCAGCACTCGGAGGCAGAGGCAGGTGGATCGCTGTGAGTTAGTTCGATGCCAGCCTGGTCTACAAAGTGAATCCAGGACAGCCAAGGCTACACAGAGAGACCCTGTCTTGAAAAAAAATGGTGGCTGTTCTCACTCTTAGGTTCATAACTCATTTCCTTACGGCTTTATATACAGAGAATGCAGCGAACACATTAGCTATTGCTGTTAGGTATTTGTTGTAAGCTGATTTAGTTACTTTTCTATTGCTTGTTTAAAACACTATATTAGGCAGGGTTCTCTAGAGTAACACAACTTACAGAATGAATCTCTCTTACATATCTAAAAAGCAGATTTATTAGAATGACTTACAGGCTGTGGTCCAGCTAATCCAACAATGGCTGCTTATGAATGGAAGTGGTTCAGTCCAGGAAGCTGGATATTTCCGCTGCTTTCAGTATGTGCTGGAATCCTGAAGAAGTAGGCTCTAATGCCAGCGAAGGAGAGGATGTGGTAGTGAGGAGAGGGCAAGCAAGGCAAAGCAAGAGAGCTTCTTTTTTCATGTCCTGTATATAAGCTTCCAGCAGAAGGTGTGGCCAGATCTTCCCACCTCAAAAGATCTGGATTAAAGGTGTGTCTTCCCATTTTAAAGATCCAGATTAGAAGTTGATCTTCCCACTTCAAATTAAGTAAAACACTTCATAGGTGTGCCCCATTTTTTGGGTTCTAGTTAATTCAGGTGTAGTTCAGTTGACAAATAAGAATAGCCATCACGGGCTGGAGAGAGGGCCAGAGCCTGAAGGCCCTGGCTGCTCTTCCAAAGGTCCTGAGTTTAGTCCCTAGCAGCCACATGGTGCCTCATAACCACCTATAATGAGATCTTTTCCCCTCTTCTGGCGTGAAGGTGTACATGCAGGCAGAATACTGTATATATAATAAGTAAGTAAATCTTTGGGGGAAAAAAGAACAGCCATCACAAACACCATGAATAGGGCAGTTTCTTTTTTCTCTCTTTTGTTTGTGTTTTCTCTGTGTGTAGTACTGGCTGTCCTAGAACTTGCTATGTAGAGTACACAGGGATCCACCTATCTGTGCCTCCTGAGTACTGGGATTAAAAGCATGGACCACCAAGCGTGGCATGACCGAGGCAATTTAAAAGAAAGCATTTAATTAGGTTTATGATTTTAGAGGGTTAGAGTCCCTGATGTTGGATCAAAGAAATGGTGGCAGGAACAGCTCTTGAACCACAAGTAAAAGGCAATGAAAGAGCACACTGGGAATAACAAGAGTATTTTAAAACCTAAAGCCCACTCCCAGTCTCCTCCTAAAGGCCACGCCTCCTAATCCTTCGCAAACTGTTCCACCAGCTGGGGACCAAGCATTAAAAGTAAGATCCTTAGCCGGGTGTGGTGGAGCACACCTTTAATCCCAGCACTCGGGAGGCAGAGGCAGGTGCACCTCTGTGAGTTTGAGGCCAGCCTGGTCTACAAAGCAAGTCTAGGACAGCCAGGGCTACACAGAGAAACCCTGTCTCGGGTTGTGGGGGGAAGCAAAAAACAAAAATAAGATCGTTTGGAGGCCATTCTCATTAAAACTACCAAAACCAACTACACAGCCTTTTGCCTTTGGCCTTTCACCTGTGCTGCCCACATTATAAAGCGCCTCCGCTGGAGCATTTCACCTTTGCATGAAGAGCCTCAAGTGCAGAGTACAGAGTGCACTAGTAGAGCCAGTCTGCCAGGTCTGCTGTGCCCTGACATCATTTCACTGAGTCTTCATTGCCCTTGACCTTGAAAAGTGTGGGCTTCAGTCCTCACAGTGCTCCACAGCCACCCGAGGGTCCGTCTGCTCTTCCCGATCCTGGGGAAGCCCTGACTCGAGACGGAGCTGAGCCCTGTCTGTTTTCCCATCCACCTGGCCTCTGAACTCCATTCTGTCTATCCTGCACTCTAAGCTTCAGAAATAATGTGTCCCAGAGGCAGAGAGAGTGCACGCTCTTTGGACAGTGGCCCACCCATTTAAACTCTTTGGGCCATTCCCAGAGTTTATTTAATCATTTTGGTTCAGGACTACACACAGAGAAACCCTGTCTTGAAAAACCGAAAAGAAAAACAAAGAAAAGGAAAGAAAAGAAGGACATTTTTTTCTATTTGGTTAGATGAACAGATACTGAGCTGGTCTTTTTTCCCCCCTTTTAGTGGCTTAATGAAGAGAAAGTCATCCAGAGACTTGTGGAATTGGTCCATCCCCACCAGGATGAAGATGTGAGTGTGATGCTCACAAAAGCCACCTTCTTACAGGAGGAGTCCCACACCTGGGTGGTTGGAAAACATGCTGCTGTGTGAAGGGGGCAAGTCACTCCTTTCCTTGGAAGAGGATCATTAGATTCTTTCTTTAATCAAATGCTAATGTCTGGGTAATTTTGTTTTGACTGAAAATAAATACAGTACAGGCATGGTGGTACACCTTTGATCCTAGCACTTAGGAGACAGAGGCAATTGGATCTCGGTGAGTTCAAGGCCAGCCTGGTCTATATAGTGAGTTCCAGGACAGCCAGAGCTACATAGTGAGACCTTGTCTCCAAAACAGTCTTAAAAAACATAATAACTATATGTACATATGTATGCATGCATATATATACTTTTAATTATATGCATACATATTCTTTCATGTATGTTTATAATAAAACAGTTGTAACAGGATTGCATTAGTTAACCATGGCTGAATGACAAATCACCCTGTAGCCGAGTTGTCTGTAACAAGTATCTTTTATCTCTGTAAGTATCAGTTTCTCTGGTCAGGAATCTGGCCATGGTCTGTTGGCCTCTCTGCTCAGGGTCTCTCACAAGATTACAGCCATTTCAGGACTCAACTGAACGAAGATTCACTTCCATAGTCACAAGTGGCTTAGCAGCATTCAGTTCCTCAGAGGCTGCTAGTCCAGGTAACCCTTCAGCTCTGTGCAGTATAGGCTTCTGAGTGGACAGCAGGGCTCACACTAAGATGTCTAGTCTTGAGGAGTGAGCTGGACCTTCATCAGACTTCTGTAAATAGCTCAGAAATGATGGTCCTCCCTCTAGAGCAGTGGTTCTCAACCTTCCTAATGCTGCAACCCTTTAATACAGCTCCTTCCCCCTTTAATACAGCCGACCTTTCAACCATAAAATTCCTTCTTTGCTACTTCATAACTGTAATTCTGCTACTGTTGTGAATCAGGATGTAACTATCTGATATGCAGGATATCTGATATGCCACCCCAAAAGGGGTACAGCCACTGCTCTCATGCATTCTACTCTGCAGACTTGAATGGCCAGGCCTAGCCTACATTCAAGGACATGGACTTACAAGGGCATGAATACTAGGAAGGGTTAATTAGGGTCCTTCTAGAAGCATGTAAGGTAATCATAGAAAGAAAAGCTTGCTTCCACTACTGTCTCCTACTAAACTTTCACCATCCAGGACTATTTCAGATGTAGGTGAGGGATGAAGCTCCCCACACCAAGCTAAGTAATCAGTCCTCAGAAAACACCAGCCAGATGCCCTGTCATTCAGTACACTCTCACACTCATTATGTAGTAGCAGGGGCACACACCCGAGGGCTTCATCTCCAGACTAAGCTCTGCTGCCTTACATCTGTCCTTCTGACTTGCCAGTTACACAGAGTATTCTCTATGCACTCTTTGCAATTTCTGGTTTATTATAAAGGACATTATAAATGATAAATATGAGCCAGGCTGTGGTGGCGCACACCTTTAATCCTAGCACTTAGGGAGGCAGAGGCAGGCAGATCTCTGTGAGTTTGAGGCCAGCCTGGTCTACAGAGTGAGTTCTAGGTCAGCCAAGGCTACACAGAGAAACCCTGTCTCAAAAAATAAAACAAAACAATAAATGGTAGCTATGAATATGAAGAGGGGCGTAGTGTAATGCATGGAAGAATAGGTGTGGAGCCCCCTTTCTTTTCCAGGTGCACTGCTCTGCAGGAACCTTCATAAGTTTGCTATTCAGAAGAAACTCTCCAGACTCAACCTTTCTGAGGTGGTTGGGATTTTGTTTTGTTGTTTGGTCTTGTGTTGAGACGTCATTGCTAGTAGACGTCGTGAGAAAACCCAATAAGGCCTGTCCTTTCGGATTTTTCTTGGCCTCTGTGCAGCATTGCCCATTCCAGGTCATGGAGCCGGAGCCCTCTGGGGTGAGAATTTTATAATCCACTGTCAGAGTAGACCATGAGCCAGGAACTGTGGACAAAGACCAAAAACTATGTGTCAACAAATCTCAGGTGACAACAGTCCTTCTGTTTTCTCGGCCATTTCATCCTCCCTGCAGCCATCACTGTTGAGAGTTTGAGTTACATCCTAGGCCTTTGCTATGCATTGTAAATATTTACACACACATGTACTGTCACACACATGAAGATATTCAATCAAGACTTGATACGTATGCACAGTCCTCACTGCTGCCTGACCATTCTGTTTTGAACCCTGTCTGCCCACTGAGCCCACCAAACAGCTGTGGAAGAAATTGTTGAAGTGTAGAGGACTTCCTATGTAGTGTTCCAAAAGGTAGACCCTACCAGTGGGCCGAGTGCCCTGGGGTGACTGGCCTGCCTTTGATCCTGACGGCAGCTTAAGGCCTCAGAGAGCTAACCTTCGTTTCCCTGAAAGCCTTGCAAATGTTTTTTGGTTTTGGTTTTAATCTCAGTTTTTCTACTGTGTGTGAATGATTTACACAGATCAAGCTGTTTCTCTCTTGATTACTCTCCTCTCCACCCACACATGATCTCAGGAAGCACATATTTGAGTTGTGGGTGTAGGGTCAGCATTCATGTTTCCCTAGGAATATTGAGTTCTTTTCTTTTCCCTTCAGCAGCTTATCCTGTTTTCCCAAACCCACAGTTAGTAAATAATAGTAACTGCTTAATATTACATTTAAAACACAGAATAGCATGGTTACATATTCAGTACATTTTAAAATATGAATCAAAGGCATAAAATAGCCACAAAGGTATATTACATACTTGGCTATTTGGGGTCCTGTTTTTAATTTCTGAGATGGGTTTACTATGTCTTAAAAAAATCTAACTGGATACATATCTTGATGATAGGCAAAGCAGACACACACTACTTTCCCATGAGCCATTTTTGTTACAGAAAACTGGTTCAGGAATTATTTTAGCAGTATTGACTTGGCTGATGAGTATCTTTTGCTGAGGGGAACCTGCTTTCCTTGTCTTTTCAGAGGCAGTCAAATGCTTCTCAGGCACTCTGTGACATCATCAGGCTGGGCAGAGACCAGAGCAGTCAGCTGCAGGAGGCTGTGGAGCCAGACCCCCTCCTCATAGCATTGGAGTCGTGAGTGATAGTGGGTCATGGTATGGTGGGCCTCACTGTGAGTCATGGGCATGTCTTGGAGCCCGTTTTGAACACAGGAGATGACGCCGTCATCTCTAATTCAGAATTCCTCAGGTTCAGAGCCCAGGAAGGGATATCACTGGAAGCCCTGGTGGTCCAGGGAGCTGGGACCAGTGAGTGTGTATGCCATGCAACTTTAAGTACCTGGCTTTGAACCTGAACAAAGTGAGAATGAGGCCCCACCTGGCCTCAGGGTGCTGTGGTGTCCTCTGGGGAAAAGTGTCGTGTCCCTGTATTATGTTTGTGCGTCTGTTCTGCCAGGCAGTGACCTCTGAATATGCCCAACAGGCAGGACTGTGTGGAGCAGCTTCTGAAGAACATGTTTGTTGGGGATCAGACGGAAAGCTGCCTGGTCAGTGGGATGCAGGTGCTGCTTGCCTTGCTGGAGCCAAGGCGTGTTGGGTGAGCCTTTCCTTTGAAAAGCAGCATACACTGTCCTTATGACCCAAGATATGGGGATATAGGGAAAGCCAGGACATGCTATGGTTTTCATTAATTTTTGGCTATGCAAGTTGTAATGTGGATGGACACCCTGGTTGAAAGGTTTCCTTTGCAGCTGTAGCTGCACCTTCACCAGCAGGTGTAGTTTCACCCTAACCTGATGACACTCATCTGCTGCCAGTTTGCAGTATGTTTACAGATGAGTGTGGAATACGTATGGTTTTCTCTAGCATTGCTCTAGCCAGTATGCACAGTGCATGAGTGTGTGTGCATGGGCAGCTCCGTAGGCCTTCCTTAGCACGTAGCTGCTTGCTCTTTACATGTTTGCCTCCCATGCTGCCGTCATCTGTCTCCCACAGGTGCTAATTTTTCTGCTAAGTGTTCAATAAGACACTTTGTTTCTGAGCTGTCCTTTCCTGTTTTTTGGTTTTTCAAGATAGGGTTTCTTTGGATAACAGCCCTGGCTGTACTAGGCTCGCTTTGTAGATCAGGCTGGCCTGGAACTCACAGAGATCCACTTACCTCTGCCTCCTGAGTGCTGGGATTACAGGCGTATGCCACCACTCAGCTCTAGTTTTTTGTTTTGTTTTGTTTTGTTTTGTTTTTTTGAGTCAGGGTTTCTCTGTGTAGCCCTGGCTGTCCTAGAACTCTCCCTGTAGACCAGGTTGGCCTAGAACAGAGACCTGTCTGCTTCTGCCTTTTGCATGCTGGGATTAAAGGAATGTACTACTATGCCTAGTGAAGATGTATTGATTTTAATGTGTATGAATGTTCGCCTGCATGTATGTATGTGCACTGTGTGGATGCAGTGCCTGTGGAGGCCAGAAGAGGACACAGATTACCCTGGAACCTGAGTTAGAGGTGGTTGTGAGCAGCCATGTGGGTGCTGGAAAATAAGCCCAAATCCTCTAGAAGAGCAGTACATGCTTTAAACCATTGAGTCGCTTCTCCAGCTCCTTCACTGCTTTTGCATCCGTCAGGTGCTATTTAAATACCTAGCATGGCGTCCTAAGAGACACAGACAACCAAAAGGTGGTCTGCTTTCCTCCAGTGTTCATGTCCCAGGAGATTAGTATGGGGACAGGTGATTCCGTATGGAAAGTGTGATCCATGAGGAGAGTCTGTGTAGCTCTGGAAGATAGAGACGTGTTGGTCAGGGAGGTTTTCTCTGAGAGGCCCCATTTAGCCAAAGATAATTCTTGACAAGGAGATCGCAGTATGTGCAAAAGCGTAGTGTCAGTATGGATAAGGAGCTATGGAGCTTGAAGGGCATCATACCGTAAAGTACCACTTCCTAACTAAGATGGGACAGAACAGGAGACAGAAGTTGGTGTGAAAGGTTGAATTTGTTTCGGAATTCAAGTGATTGAGAACTTTCTAGGACCCAAATATAAACTCTGGAAAGTGAAGCTTTCTTTGGGGCCCTGGGATCCCAGTAGGTAAGCAGCCCCAGCCCCTTAGACAAGGATGGTGTGGTTTCACCTTGCGAGCCACAGATGAGAAACAACAGGGTATGGGAAATGAGCAGCAGAGTGTCTTTGCCCAGGAGCCCCCTGGAAAGTGTGGCACGAGAGAAGACAGTGGGTTAGGGTCTTGATTGCTCAGCCTCTCAACCGGGCCTTGCACTTCCATCAGTGGACTAAGGCTCTCTACAGCCAGTTAACCAAACCATTTCCAGGGTGTTTCTCACAGCTGGGGGAAATGGTTCGGCCCTCCCCCAAGGCAATTGCCTTATGTCCACATAGTGGGAAAACTTCATTATCTCCTGGTACTGACAAGCTTGTGTTTTTAAACACGTGTGCACGCAGGCACACTAGCAAAAATGACAAGAAATTGGGTAAATCTCTTTCTAAAACTACCTCAAAACATCAATATTAGTGCATTGCCTAAAAATGAGTAATCATTTTTTTCTACTTAGGCAACTAGAATATTAATTTTGTTAACAAATCCAGGACACCTAGACCATTTCTGAAAGCCAAACTCAGGCTTGCATGTGATGGAGGGAACAATGTAAGATTTAGAAGAGGAGACACAGGACCAGGTGGTGGCCATGCCTTTAATTGCAGCACGAGGGAGGCGGGGAGCGGTGGGCTTTAGGCCAGCCAAGGGCTACTAAGATCCTCTTTCAATATTTTTTTTTTTTAAAGAAAAAGAAAGGGGCTGGAGAGATGGCTCCGAGGTTAAGAGCATTGGCTGCCCCTCCAGAGGTCCTGAGTTCAGTTCCTAGCAACCACATGGTGGATCACACCCATCTATAATGTGATCTGGTGCCCTCTTCTGCAGAGGTGTACATGCAGGCAGAGCACTGTATACATAATAACAAATAAACAAATCTTTTTTAAAAAAAAAACAAAGAAAAAGAAAGGCAAAATAGAAAGTCAACTATTTTTTTTCACACTAAAAACCTTTTTTAACTCTTCCCTCATACATTACACCCTGCCCACAGTTTCCCTTCCTCCATTCCTCTCAGTCTCTCCCTGAACCACTGTTTCCTTTCTTGCAAATCCTCCTCTGTTTCCTAAAAAAAAAAAGAAAAGAAAAGAACAGGCCTTCCAGGGAAACCAATGAACATGGCATAACAAGTTACAGTCATTACATTTGTTGATCCTTTGTTTAGGATTTTTTTCTGCATTGATCTTGTATTATTTTTGTTAATTGGAAAATATATATCAAAGGAATTCTCCTGATAAAGTCAAGAAACTATGTGGCCTGTCTCTCTCCCACTTCTCACTTGGTGACTGGGGAGGACCCCTGCTAGAGATTAAGGAGCTAGCAGGACAAGTCCTGTGTCACTTCCCTTTTCCTGTGCTTTTGGATTTCAGTCAGAACTGTTTTGTTGAAGAGCTGAGAAACCCTTTTCTTCTCAGTATACCAGTCACCAAATCGTGTGTAGAAGTCTTGCATAATGTCCCTTTTCAGACTTGTTTTTGGGAGACCCCAAAACAGTCTTTTGGAAGATACTGAATAGAATGTTGACACGGTAAATGGGGTATGCACGGGACACGGCGTGTCTGCCAGGGCTGTGTTTGCTGTCTTTATCCACAGAACAGAAGGCGTGGTGGACTCCTTTTCTCAGGGACTGGGAAGACCATACTCTGTCAGCAGCAGCATCCTGCAGGGCATCGAGCCATGGCTGAAGAATTTCCATCAGCTTCTGCTCAACCCGCCAAAGGTAAATGACTGGAGAGACTACGAGGGGCATTTAGAGACATGGGATGGCATAATGTAAGGGCGAGGCAGGGTGTGGAGTTAAGTGTTCTTTGATGCTGCCCTTAGAGATGCTAACTGGAGAACCACTGGGCAGATGTTAAAATATGCTGCGAGTTACCTGTGTTGCTTCTGCTAGGAGAGGCCTGGGTGTGGGACATTTGCAAACTCCCCAGGTAAGCAGGAGGTTAACCAGCCTCTGGGCCAGGGGCACACCTAGCCAGGGTGGCTCGTGGAGCTCCTGGAGGCCAAGATCTCAGGGGAACCCTTTGTTCAATCAGTGGATCAGGGGGTTCTTGTGTTAGGACAAGGAGAGCGAAGTTTACAAAGGTCCACCAGGGCTCTGTGGCCCTCCAGCTTACAGTGCAGTCCTTTGCCTTACACAGTTCCAGCCCCTTTCACAGTACACCATCTTCCTGACTTGTTTATTGTCCTGTCTGCCCCACTGACATGTAAGGATTCGTGAAGGCAAGAACTCTGTTTTGTCATCTCAAACATTCAGTTTATGGAAAGATGGCCACAGGTTGATCAGAAAGCACTGAATTCAGTCTGATGAAGCAAGCTTGGGCCAGTAAGATGGTTAAGGAGGTGAAATGCTCTGTTTCATTTTGTTTGAGACAGGGTTTCTCTGTGTAGCCGTGGCTGTCCTGGACTCACTTTGTAGACCAGGCTGGCCTTGAGCTCACAGAGATCTGCCTGCCTCTCTGCCTGCTGAGTTCTGGGATTATAGGTGTGCACTACTGTGCCTGGCTGTGAAATGCTTTCTATGCAAGCCTCATAATCTGAGTTTGATTCTGGGAATCATATAAAGATGAAAGGAGAGAATTAACTCCATAGAGTTGCCCTCTGCCCTTCACATATGTACTGTGCCCATATACATGTGCCCAGGAGTGTCCACACTCATGCACATAGTACACACACAAGCCACACGTAATATACATACATAAAGACTTTTTTTTTTAAACTGTGGGAAAAATTATACTGCTTATGAGGCAAGTTTTTTTTTTAAGATTTATTTATTTATTATTATGTACACAGTGCTCTGACTGCATGTACATCTGCAGGTCAGAGGAGGGCATCAGATCACATTATAGATGGTTGTGAGCCACCATGTTGTTGCTGGGAACTGAACTCATGACCTCTGGAAGAGCAATCAGTACTCTTAACCACTGAGCCATCTCTCCAGCCCTTATGAGGCAAGTTATAGCAGTGTCTTCTGAGAGTGTCCACTTGGCATCAGAATCCCCTAAAGAATTCTATGGGCATACACAACCAACCATCAAGTCCAGGGCTCTAGGCCTTATTTGGGTCAGCTTGCTTCAGACTGGTACTGCTAGCTCTGTCATGAACACTGAACACATTTCATATGCCAGAGTGAAATACCTTTGGCCTGGTGGCCCAGGTAAGAGTCTAAGGAGCCTTCAGTCCCCTCTCCACTGTTTTTGGCTCTGAGGGGAGAATGTGGGCCTATCATCTTGTGGATTCCTTTTTGCAGATAGCCCTGCTTTGATCACACCATACTGTCCTCAAGCCAGGCATGTCATAGGTGAGTGGCCCTGTTTGTTATAAGACTCCAACTGCATGGTGCCTCCTGTTTTGGCAGAAAAAAGCAATCCTGACCACTATTGGTGTGCTAGAGGAGCCTCTGGGAAATGCTCGTCTTCATGGTGCACGCCTTATGGCTGCACTGCTGCACACAAACACGCCCAGCATCAACCAGGAACTCTGCCGGCTCAACACCATGGACTTACTGCTGGTGAGTACCAAGGCTGACAATGCTTGTCTGTGTGTGCCATGCAGTCTGCAGTGGAATGTGGGTCAGGAGCACTGGACAGGGTTCCTTAGGGCAGACACTTTAGCATCTGGACAAAAAAGCATGCCAAAGAGACGTGCTGACACTGTCTCTTTGGACTCACTTTGTAGACCAGGCTGGCCTCGAACTCACAGAGATCCATCTGCCTTTGCCTCCAAGTACTGGGATTAAAGGCATGTGCCACCATGCCCAGCCAAAATAAATTTTTTAAAGGTAAAATAAAATGAAACAAAAAAGAAAGAAAATAAAAACTAGCAAAGCCCCATGTTCAACTCCTAGTGTCATAAATAAGTAAATATACAAATCTGGTCTTCTTTGAGTTATTTCAGCATGTTTTGTAGACATTTTGCCTTCTTAATTTACTTTCAAGAATTTTATTATTTTGAATGTTATATGTATTACATTATAGTATTGGTTTCCTTTTTGAATTGTTTCTTGCTGGTGTGTAGAAATGCAATGAGAGAGAGAGAGAGAGTGTGTGTGTGTGTGTGTGTGTGTGTGTGTGTGTGTGTGTGTGTGTGTGTGTTGACTTTGTATCCTACAGTATTAGTGAGTTGTATATCATTTCTTACCTCTACTAGTTTATGTGAAGTTTTCAAATTTTTTGTTTTGTTTTTATTTGTTTGTTTAGACTTTGAGAAGGGGTTTTACTATGTAGGTGGCCTGGAACTTGCTGGCCTCAAACTCACAGAGACTTGCCTGCCTCTGCCTCCAGAGTGCTAGGAGTAAAGTGTGCACTGCACAATCAGAAAGGGATTGTTTTTCTTTGGAGAAATATGTCAAGCAGATGGCTTCCCTGCTTGAGGTGATATCCACTTGTCTCTGGCATACCTGTCTATGTGTAGCTGTGTCTGGCACCGTAGGCTGCTGTAATCCTGGTCTGTGTTGTCGCAGGAGTGGAAAGGTCAGGAGCTGAGGACTCAGAGTGCCCTTCCTCTTCTCCTTCTCTGGTCTGGGGCTTTGTGGGAGACAGGATGCCTTTAACCCTCTGTGTTCCAGAGGATGCCCGAGACTGCTCCTTATGTAGGCTTTGCCAATGGTACTCCAGCTCTGCCCTTTGAGGGATGCCTGGCATAGCACAGTCTCATGTTCATGTGGAGGAGATGTATGCCACTCATCTTGTGTGGAGTCCCAAGTTTAGCACACTCTGGCTATTCATGGGTTAGAAACAGAATAATGAAGGAAAAATTTAAATGCCTAGAGTTGAATAGGCATTTAAGAAAATACTGTGTAGTAAAATATATAAAGTATAAGCCAGGCAGTTGTGGCCCATGCCTTAATCCCAGCACACAGGAAGCAGAGGCAGGTGGATCTCTGTGAGTTTGAGGCCAGCCTGGTCTACAGAGGGAGTTCCAGGACAGCCAGGGCTACACAGAGAGACCTGTCTTGAAAAAACCAGAACCTCCCACCCGAAAGTGTAAAGCGTAAATGTTATAGGAAAACACACAGCCTTTTAAAGACACCATTAAAGGAAAAAAAAAAAATCCAAATTAGTTAAGCTTCTAATTTAAGGGACAAAGCTAAGTCCACTGAAAGTAGAGGACAGTTACTTGGATAAGACAAGGTCAGTGAAACATATACAAAGTAGCAAGAGGGCACTGGACAGGGTAGGTCCTCACAGAATATCCTAAGTGAGAATGGGTACTGTAGTGCACCAGCAGCCGCACCCTTGTGAAATTAGCAGATGGTGTTTTGAGAGTGATTCCTCTTCCCCTTTGCAGCTCAGCCGTTGGGAGCAAACCCATCTAAAGACTGTCTTTTGTCCTCTGTTTACTCAGGACTTGTTTTTTAAGTACACCTGGAATAACTTTTTGCACTTCCAAGTGGAGCTATGCATAGCCGCTATTCTCTCCCATGCTGCTCGGGAGGAGCAGGCCGAAGCTAGTGGATCGGATGGCAAGGTGGAGCCTCTGCAGGGGAGTAGAGATGGGAGTGGGAAGCTGGAGACGCCCCCAACCATCACCAGCCTTCCTGAGAACACGATGGTGACCCATGTAAGTCCAGGCCATGTGGAGTTATGCCACCTGCTGCCAGCACTTCCCAGGCTTTGGTGTGCTATATCCTAACCCTCACATGGGTTAGAGGTGCTGCCATCTTTGATCCAAGAGAGCACAAAATTGTACAGAAACGTTCAGTTGGTGATGAATAAGGCAAGGCAGCATTTGCAAAGATGGTTGGTTATAGTTCTAGGCCGGCTGGTACCCAGACACTGCCCCTGCCCCTGCCCCCCTTCATTGTGCTCACAAGTAGCCCCCTGCTTAGCTCAATCACCTTTATAACTAAACACAAAGGAAAATACCAGAGGTAAACTCTCCCGAGAAAGCTTCTTGGGCCTCGTAGAAGCCAGGTGTACCAGCTTTCCTGTATTCACCACAGGATTACCATACGGTTGTCACCCCTCTCCTTCCCCCGGGTAGGTCACCCTAGGTTAGAGTGTGCAACTCAGTGTCTTTTTTTACATCAGCATTTAATACAGTCTCTGGTAGAGCTGTGATTGTTTGCCAGGAAAGAAAAGGAGAAAACAGCTTGGGATCCTAAGCTGTACCTGAGCTGAGACTCACTGTGCCTGCTGCCCAGGTCTAAAGGTGTAAGGAACATCCTGGACCCTACAGACTGATAAGAGGGCAGAGGTTTGGGAAAGGGTTCCTGGGTCTCTGTTCAGAGGCCTCACAGACAGCAGTGTTTGATTGGGTTTGGAAGGTCTCAGCTGCTTGCTTGCATAGGTATCCTGGGAATTTGTGTGTAAACCTAGCAGGAGCCAATACTAGATATGATGCATTCAGTCAGGCCCACAGTTTATGACCCAGTAAATAAACAGCCACAAGGCAATTATAATGGTAAGAGCTACATGGGGACAGGGAGTTCTATTCAGGGGCCAAGTTGACCAACAGGGACCACCAGATAGTGACAGTGGAGGTGTGAATTGGGGTCTGTAACAAACATCCAAGGTACAAGAAAATAGCCTGTATATGGGAAAAGAAAATGCTGAGGGCCCCAGAGAGCTGGTGGTAGAGTGGCTAGAGGGGAGGTAAGAGACATCCTAGCATGTTGGAGGAACATAGAGTGTCTTTTACTATACTTACTGGTCTTCGTTCTCAGGGCATTCAATAGCATGAGACTTGGAGCCCTTGAGCATCAGTGATGTCATGGCCACAGGGTCTTCAGTGCTGAATTGCCAGCTCACTACCTGCAGCATCTAGGAGGCAGTGTGAACCTTGGGCTCCCACTCACACTGCTTGCCGCTCTGCTCTCACAGCTGTTCCAGAAGTGTTGCCTGGTACAGAGGATCCTGGAAGCCTGGGAAGCCAACGACCACACACAGTAAGGACTCTAAGGAACTCTCCTGGCCAGTTAGGGATGCAGAGATGCCTCTTACCAGGATGCTGGGGAGTGCAAGACTCCAGGCTCCATGTCAGGATCAGCAGTGTGTGATGTAGATATGTGCCTGGGACTGTTGTAGAGGGGGCCGTGCTACTGGGTAAACAACAAGAAGGGCTGCTCAGGAGGGAGAGTAACAGGGAGGGATGGAGAGGAGCGCATGTTGACTGACGGATGGCTCTTTATTTTTGTGTGTGACAGGGTCTCATGTAGCCCTGGATATCCTGGAATTCACCATATAACCAAATAGCCTAAAACTTAGAGATCCACCTGCTGTTGCCTCCCAAATGTTGGCTTTAAATCATGTGCCACCATAACTAGCCAATGTTTTGGTTTTTTGAAACAAGGTATTGCAGTATAGCCCGGGCTAGCCTGGAACTTCTAATTAGCGTCCCATGTGCTAACTGCAACCATTCTTTTTTTTTTTTTTTTTTAAGATACTATTTTATGTGTGAGTGTTTTGTCTCATGTTTTTTTGTGCACTATGGGTGTATGCCTGGTATCCTCAGAGTCCAGATGATGGCACTGGATCCTCTAGAATTGGAGTTACTGATGGTTGTGAGCTGCCGTGTGGGTACTAGGATTCAAACCCAGGTCTTCTAGAAGAGCAGCCAGTGCTCTTAGCTGCTGAGCTCTCCCTCTAGCCCCTGCTGTAACTGTTCTTGATCTTACTAAACTCAGAGCGCACTGTGTTGGCACTTGTGCACAAGGATGCCTTTTAGCTCTTTTGCAGCTTCTGTCTGAGCCTTCCCTCTACTCAGAAGCAATGCTGTGTGTTTTTTCAAGGGCTGGTGGCCATCCTCTGTCATTCATTGTCCTGCTGAGAACAGGTGGACTCTAGGCAGTGTTGAGCAGGACTCAGAGGGAGCCTAGATGTGTGTGACACAGTTGTGGAACTATCACCTGGGACCTGTGAGGTACACAAGTAGAGACAAGACCAGCTCACTTGGTGTGAAGGCTTTCCCCAGCTCCAACAGTGGGCAGTATCTCAGAAGCAGTGTGCCCAGTGCAAGCTGTGCTGCCATTAGTCCTGACAGCTCCTCTCTTGCTATTTCCTCTGGTAGAACTTGGTCCAAAACTGTGAGCGCTTCCTGCCTCCATCTTCATGTCCATAAATGGGCCATGATGTCAGCAGTCTCCTCAGTGTTTCTTGGTTTGATGTTGATGGGGACGGTTGAGTGAGCTGAATGTATGCCAGATGATCGTTAATCATCATATCTAGAGGCGGGGCTGTTGGTCAGGCACTGACTGGTTTGGTTGTTTCCTGCAGAGTAGGCAAAGGCCTAGGCTACAGGTGACAGTAGAGATGAGCTCCAGAAAGCCTATCTGTTGCATGGGCCTCCCAGTAAGAAGTTGGGCAAAACCTGGACTGAATGACCACCTTGATGGTTCATTTCCCTTTCAGGGCAGCAGGTGGCATGAGACGTGGGAATATGGGCCACCTCACAAGGATCGCCAATGCAGTCGTGCAGAACCTGGAGCAGGGCCCGGTGCAGACGCACATCAGTGAAGTCATCCAAGGTGAGCGCTTTACTCTCCCTGCCCTCTGCCCTTAGCAGTGACAGCTACACTGATACTGGACAAACCATGCAGCCTTCTGTGTCACTGTCTCAGGGTAAGCAGGTGATGGCTTCATGGAGCAGACGTCTGTAGGATGCAGAAGACTCAGCTGGCCAAGGACAATTCATGGCTCCAGTGCTAGGCTTAGAAGCCAAGAGCAGTCACTCGGCTCTCTTATGCTCATAGGCTTCCCAGAGCTGTGCCTGTACTAGAGATCCTTGCTCAACTTCCTGCTTTGTTTTCAACTCAGGCAATTTGGGGGGCCTTCCTAGTTTTCGTATCAGAGGCCATCTGTGAAGGCGATATCCTGTCCCCTAGAAGCAAGTTGTGGGCACCAAGAACTGGAACCCTGAACTCTGAAGGGTGGCCAGTACCATTCTGGGCCTCCAGCAAAACAGCAGAACCCCTGCCCTTAGCCACGGTGCTCACTGCTCTGTGCCCCTCATGCATAGCTCTCAAGCAGGGCACTCTTTCCTGACCCTTTCATGTCCTAAGAAAGAACAGCTCAGTGACCACATTCTCGTGCCATATACAGTCATTTGACCTGAGTGCATGAGTGAGAGGGTGCTGGGCAAGGGAAGAAGAAATTGCTAGCAAGCCTGACTAGGGTATAGCAGGTCCTTTGCAGCCTGGTCAGGACTGACAGACAGATGGCCTCAGAGATGCCTGGGAACTAGTTTGTGCGTGGATCCTGAGTTGGCTGGTGGGGAAGGTGACAAGATAGTTTCACCGCACTAGCAATGACTCAGCGTCCTGTGCACAGCGTTTGTGGCTGGGAGGTACAAGCTCCTTGTTTGGCCCCATGGTCCCTTGTGCAACACCTTCCCAACAAGAACTTCGGGAGTTCCAGGTGGTCCTTCCCAGGACCTAGGGCTAGAGAGTTTCTTTGTCTGTGGTATCTCAGAGGCCACCTGCCTGCCCACCTTCTTCCTAACTGGTCTGCCATCACACATAATGGCAGGGCAGAATAGTAAGCAAGATAGGGTGGCTCCCTTGTAGCTAGAAGAAAAAATAATGGGCTTGGAGGCCAGGCCAGTTTAGGGAGGTGAAGGGTGAGCAGAAAGCCCTGTTTCCAGATCAGGCACGGGCCTGTAAGGAGTGCAGTAGGAAGGTGGCTGCTTCCTCAGATTCTTAGGGTGTACACATACACCAGTAGATGCAGAACTTTCATGCCACCAGGCCTGATAGCATATGCTTTTAATCCCAGTACTCAGGAGGCAGAGACAAGCAGATCTCTGTGAGTTTGAGGCCAGCTTGGCCTACATATTGAGTTCCAGGACAGCCAGAGTTACATAGTAAAACCCTGTCTCAAACAACAACAAAACAGAATAATGGAACTTGTCTCTGTAGAAACAAGAAAGGGAGCATTTGCTCAGGCTTGCTATAGTTCAAGCCCCCACCCCACCCGCCACAGTGTGGCCTTACGTGCCATCAGCAGATGCTGTTTGTCTTGAATGGGCTGATCTTAGTGACATAGCTTGTCCCTCTCTGAACCAGCATTTGCCTGCTGGGGCTCCTGAGTGCCCTACCCTGTCTGCACAGATCCCAAGGACTTACAAGGTAGCATTTACCTTGCAGGGCTCCCTGCAGATTGCCGTGGGCGCTGGGAGAGCTTTGTTGAAGAGACGCTGATGGAGACCAACCGCAGGAACACTGTGGACCTGGTGAGGAAGCTGGGGCTACTTTCATGGTGACCATTGACTGTCCCGTATGCTCCACTCGGCCACACAAGTGGAAGAGGAGAGCACAAGGGCAGTGCTGTAACTGGGCACTTAGTCCAGCCTCTGGCCTGCAGCACATAACATACTGTTGCTGTATCACCGCTGAGCTGGCTCCCTGAGGATCTCTTTGCAAAGCTGGTGTTACCTTTTGATCTCCTCCATCCATAGCTATGGCTTATATGTGTAGGACTCTATGCTTGGGTCCCAGGGTATTACCTGAACCAGGGAGGCCTTGGCCTCCCTTGGCATCCCCTTGCAGTAAGCTGCACAGGCCCACAAGTACCAGGGGATTGGTGGTATGGGAGGGTGCTGGGGGGAGACCCAGGCTGGGCTGGGTGGGGCCTGGGGCTCTGGCTGGACTGGACTGGGTGGGGTCTGGCTAGCTCACATGCCCACTCCATCTGGCCTGTGTTTTAGGTGAGCACTCACCACCTTCACTCCTCAAGTGAGGACGAGGACATTGAGGGTACTTTCCCTAACGAGATGTCCCTTCAGCAGGTGAGGGCATGGCCGGCACTGCACCCTGCCGGGCCCTTCCGGAGCCTGTGTCCTTGGTAGTGCTTAGTTCCCCCGACATTGCATAGCAAAAGAGAAAAGTAGCTCATCCTCAAGCACATCTGGGGGAGAGGGAGGTCTGGGGGGATACCCCCCAAGTCATATCACCTTGGTGAGACTCCTGGGGGCACTGAGCTTGGAAATGAGAAAGGAGGTGCTGTTCTGTACACAACTGCTAAACCACTGAATATTCAGCCTCTGGGAAAATTGACTGCCTGCTTCGCCAGAGGCTCCTGCACACTGCAGCGCTGGGTTCCAAGGAGCAGCCTCCAGAGCTACAGCTTGCTGCATAACAGCACCCTCTCCTCCCAGGCCTTCTCTGAATACCAGATCCAACAGATGACAGCCAATTTTGTGGATCAGTTTGGCTTCAATGATGAAGAATTTGCAGACCAGGATGACAACATCAAGTGAGTGCAGCTGTCATGAAGGCTCGGCCTCTAGGCTAGTGATTCCTCTTTCCTAAGCAACAGCACCATAGAAGCAGCTCCAAGTGATCTTACCCAGAGTGAGGTCCACAGCCCCTGAGGAGATAGCAAATGTCCAACCTACTGCCTGAGGGCAACCAGGCCCACTGGACCAGAGCAAGTACTGAAGGACCTTGTTCTTGCAGTGCCCCATTTGACCGGATTGCAGAGATCAACTTCAACATTGAAGCCGATGAGGACAGTGTGAGTGATGGGGCTGCTGCAGGGCTACAGGGCAGAGCAGCATTTTATTCCACTTGCTTAGAACATTCAGGCTGTGCCCACAACTCTGTCCTTGTCACAGGTTGATGGGATGGGACCATGGGGTCCCTGGTCAGGACTTGGGGGGAAGGCACCCCTTCATAGGCATTGGGGGCAGAGCTTCCCTTCTTGCCTCTTCTGATACTGTCTGCCAGCCTACTTCTATGAGCTAGCCTCTCTGGGAGCTATTTGGGACCAGCTCCTTGTCCTGTCTTACAGCCCAATGCAGCTCTGTTTGAGGCCTGCTGCAGTGATCGAATCCAGCCCTTCGATGATGATGAAGAGGAGGACATTTGGGAGGATGAGGAGACTCGATCCACGGCCCGGGTGATGGCCAGAGCCAGGTGTGAGGTTCAACCATTTTCACAAAGCCTCCATCAATGGGGAGTAGGCAAGACTAAGCCCTGGACCCCCAGAGAGGCAGAGACCCAAGCAGAAGCTGGGGGTCAAGCCGTGTTTATTCTATGCATCCTGTGTCCATCTCTGGCCCCAATTCTGGAGACATCCCAGGCTCTCTAGCACTGGACACTGAACCAAGGCTCACTGGGCTCTGCTGCCTTTGTGTCTACAGGTTTGGAGCCCCTCATGTCTCAGAAAATTACTCAAAGAATGCCTTGGAGCATGGAGGCCAGGACAGGAAGGCTGGCTCCTCAGCAGCTAGGAATGTGCCTGGACTGGCCACTCCTTCATCCCCTACACAGAAAGAAGGTCCTCGCTCAGAGAGTGATTCAGCAGGTAGTACCTGAAGACCCATGGGGCATGGGTTCTGGGACAGGATGTGGTGACCCAGCTTAGGGACTTCCGGCTGTTGATGGCCCACTTCCCCATCTACACAGTTTCATGAAATGTTCTGGGAGATCCAACCACCATGGGTGGGGTTCCTCTCTGCACTGAGTCAAGAGCAAGGTGTCCTTACTCCCTTCTGTGTGGCGGCTCATCCTGCATCTGCACTTACACAGCTGGTATCTGTTGTCTTTGCTGGAGAAGGCATAATCCCATGTAAAGTGTATGCTGCTCTTTGCCACCTCAGGGGCATCATCCACCCTGTACACTACCCCACACACACAGGGGCATCATCCACCCTGTACACTACCCTACACACACAGGGGCATCATCCACCCTGTACACTACCCCATACACACAGGGTTTCTTTGTGTTATCTTGGCTGTCCTGGACTACCAGGCTGGCCTCAAACTCACATCAATCCACCTACCTCTGCTTCCCAAGTGCTGGGATTAAATGCATGAGCCAGCACACCTGGCCATATACTACTTCTTAACTGACCCCTCTTATTGCTTCTGCTTTGGGGTACTGAGATACTCAGGACACAGGCAAGAAACCAGGTTTTTGTTGGAAGTTGCCAGCACCTTAACTGGGGCTGATTAGAAAAGGACCTGCAGCCGGGCGTGGTGGCACACGCCTTTAATCCCAGGAGGCAGAGGCAGAGTTTGAAGCCAGCCTGGTCTACAAAGCAAGTCCAGAACAGCCAAGGCTACACTGAGAAACCCTGTCTCAAAAAACCAGAAAAAGAAAAAGAAAAAGAAAAAAAAAAACCAAAACCAAAAAAAAAAAAAAAAAAAAGCAAGAAAGAAAAAAGAAAAGGAGCTGCAAAGCCAAGGGCAAGAACATCCAAAGCAGGGGCCACTCGTGCTGAGGTCAGGAAGAGCAGGGTGCCTGCTCTGACCTGTTGGGACAGGTGGGATAGTGCACATACTCTGTACTATCAGCTCTACTGGGGCCGGTGGGGTCTCACAGGTACCTACCTTAAAAAGCAGCACATCAGCAAGCACTGATGCCCAGACATGTGCGCTGTTGCAGCGGGTAATTTATAGGTTGGGCCTTTGCACCCAAGAGTTCCAGGGTTTGAAGCCATACTACTCTTTGCAAAGGGCAGTAGGCACCACCTGGGGAGCCCTGCCATCTCATGACACTTCAGACAGACAGGGTTCCTCTAGGGTTTCCTTACTGGGATCATCTTACATAGTCCTGCAGAGCTGTTAACCCCTGTATTTATCTGTATGTGAGTGCTGCTTCTCCTTTGTCTGTCACATACTAGGCCTGCCTATACTTGACTGCTGTGTCTCTCCCTGGCAGGTACTACATGGACAGCAGTTTTTGATGAGCCAGTGAACCCGATGTCTGCAGCCCCAGGAGCTGCAAGGGATGTGGGTTCTAGTGTTTGGGCAGCTGGTCCCTCAGCTCCAGAGGAGAAAGGCTGGGCCAAATTCACCGACTTCCAGCCTTTCTGCTGGTAACAAACATATCAGAAGTAGAGTCATGCCTGTGGGGTGCAGGACCAACATCACCCCATGGGCTCAGCTTGTCCTCATCTTCTTTTGTAGCTCTGAGTCAGGGCCCCGGTGCAGTTCTCCTGTGGATATGGACCATAGCCATGCTGAGGGTGGCCAGAGTCCAGGCCCAGAGAAAGCCTGTGAGTAGCAGCAGCTCAGACACCTGCCTTGACTAGTTCCCAGCCTGATGCAGTGGGAAGTGGTCAAGGCCCCCGGTGTGACTATGTCTCTGTGGTGTTGGGGTCCTTATATACTTGTGGGGTTGGAGTTGTCATATTTAGATGGAGGTCCTCCAGCTTTAGCGGGACAGAGCAGGGCAACATGGCCATTGGGCTGCGTCACACTGTGAAGTATGTAGATGAGTTCCTGATGGGAAGCCAACATGAGACCTGACTGAAAAGTCCTTGGCCTCCATCTCCGCCTTCCTAGGCAACTGGACCAGGTTAGAGTAGGTGAGTGACAGCAGCCTCTTGACAGTCTTTCCTGGGAGTTAGGTTCAACGTGGCCCTGAGCCCTAGCTTCCTCCTCTGAGAAGGAAGAAGCACACACATAGCCTCCTTGTGGAGTAGAGGGACAGTCCACATGGAGTCTACATAGCAGTTCGTATGGTTCCTGTGACTATGTCGATGCACACATGCAACACGCAGGAAGCCAACATGAGCTGTTTCTGCCTCCAGTTCACACCGGCACATGCAAATTTGGGGCCCCTGAGACTAGTAGCTGTGCTGTCTGGCTGCTCTGCCCTCACAAATACCGCAGGGCTCCTTCTTTTGCAGTTGGCCCTACCTCGCCTTGTGCCTGGAACGTGTGTGTCACTAGGAAGGCCCCACTGGTAGCATCTGACAGCAGCTCCTCGGGGGGATCTGACAGTGAAGATGATGAGAAGGCAGCGGGCACTGTGGAAGCTGTGTGCACAGGTCATGGTGGAAAGGCCTCCCCACTACCCAGGACAGAGGAGGCTGCTGCTGGCAGGTGTGAAGGGAATGAATGGCAAGTCGGCCCGGGGCTCAGTGTTGTGTGGCTGATGAGTGGAGGGCCACAAGTCTCTGCCCTGTAACCACTGAGAGCTGGGCTCAGTGGCCAGATCACAGTTACCTGAGAACAAGTGGAGGCCAGACTACCCCAATGGCTAATGATCCTGTGACACTGTCTCTAGGGAAGATGAGCCCTCTAGAGCAGGCTAGACTGGAGGGGTGGACTTCTTAGGCAATAGTACATGTTTTCTGTGCTAAGTAGACCATAGAACCTGGAGGTCCCAAGACCTCCCTGAAACATGACAGGACGGCCCCTACTACAGAGGCCAGGTACAGAGGAGACCTGGTTTTCAGGCTCTGGGACTGGCTCACCTGCTTGGTGTCTAGGGTTGTCCCAGACAGTGGAGGAAAGGCCTGCAGCCCTTACATTTCTATAGGGCAAGCTTAGGACTCAGGCTGGTCCTGCTGCCCCCTGTGTGGTATGACATGTGTGGACTCTAGTCAGCTGCCCTGCACACTCACACAGTAGGACAAAACACATGTCAGGATTGGGAATTGGGTCTGTAGTCAGAGCCCTGGCTGGGAGGTAGAAGCAACTCACAGGTAGACAAGCCAAAGTTCCCTTGAGCTGTCTGAAGGCAGGCCCTCCCTAGGAAAGAAAACAGGAATGTCATATCCTCTCTGCAAAGAGGCCAGCCCCTCCAGAAAGCCTACTCCACAGTTGTTTTGTGATACAGTGTGTGATTTCTACTTTGAATGGTTGAGAAGATAGGGCCAAGGTGTCCCAGGAGCTACCCAGTGACTCAGGGGTTCTCCCCATAGCTAAGTCCCTGGGTCTGCCCGTGAACTGAGAACCTCCTGGCATTCAGGGGCTGGAGAGCAGGTGTTGAGGCTCAGGAGCATTAGGAATTGCCTATTGATAACAGGATACTGGAAATAGCTTGCAGCTGTACAAAGGCACCGAGGTAGGAACTCCACTTGAATTCAGGGGACAGTAGAGGAAGCCCCAGGGCTGGACCACACCAGGAGATAAGGTACTAATCTCACAAGGTTCTTGACCTTTGCCCCAATTATGAAAGGATTTTGCACCTACTTTGAATATCACCCGGTAGGCTCCTGAGTCTTGTCCCTGCCTCCACCTCTTCCAAGGTTGGGCTGTTCCTGACAGGCAGGCACTAGCCAGACTGCCTAGTGTATGTCCATTGTGCTCTCAGGCCCTGGCCACCAGCCCTGCTGCCTCCTCCTCCTCCTCCTCCATAAGCACAGTAGGCCCTGCCCACCACCCTGTGTGGTTCTGGAGGGTCCTCTGTGACTGGGACTTCCATGTTTCCCTTAGCTAAGCTGGGAGCTCAATCAGTTGGAATCCATGGTTGGCACAACACACTGGTTCTCAACCTTCCTATTGCTGCTGCCCTTTAATACTTCCTCATGTTGTACTGCCCCCCCAACCAAAAAAAGTTGTTTTCATGATTTTGCTATTGTTATTAATTGTAATTCTAAATGGGTTGCAGTTCACAGGTTGAGAACTGCTGTGTCCAGCTTGGGCTCATAGTCTCATATTTTGTGCCCACAGCCACTGGCTGCTTATGTCCAAAGCTCACTAAGGCCCTGGCCCTATGTTCTAGGAACCAGGCAGGACATACCCCTCTAAAGCCAACACTCAAGTGCTCTAAAAGATTTATGCAGGGCTAGAGAGGTGGCTCAGTGGTTGACGGCACTGACTTGCTCTTCCAGAGGACCCAGGTTCAAATCCCAGCACCCACACAGCAGCTCACAACTGTCTGTAACTCCAAGATCTGACACCTTCATACATGCAGGCAAAACACTGATGCCCATTAAATAAATAAAAGATTTACAGCAAAGCAGAAAATATTTACCCAAGACTCAGAAAGGGCTCACAGTTACTGACTCAGTTCTGGTAAAATTAATGGAATGGAAAGTCTTGCCTAGAGCTCCCTGGGCTGAGAGCATACAGGCTTGTTTGTGACTGTCTTGCTGAGGATGGCCTCAACATTTCACAACTCACTTGCCCCCGTCTCTTTAGTGATCAGATTACAGAGGTATACCACCACACCCAGCTAATAGCCAGCCTCAAAAGTTTAGGATTACTGACATGTGTAAAACCTTCACTCTCTTTTCCTAAATCCTATCTAGAGAACTACTTTAGCCCCACTGCAAAAGACAGCGTCATTCTGCAAGTAAACTCTTTTCCAAAGCCATCCTCAAAACTTGCTAGGTAGCTGCACAACTTCCAGGTTTTATTCAGCCTTTAGAAATCCTTTCCAACCCCCTTGCCCTGCACCTCGTCTGAGCAACCTCCCCTGAGACAGAGCTAGGTGTCCTTGTTATGCCGGCCAGGGAATCTGTCTGCTACTGTAGCTAGGCTGGGCTGGCCTTGGGTATGAAGGCCCTCAGTGCTTATGTGACCCCTCCCCAGCCCACCCTTTTTTAAAAAGACAGGTCTCACTTTGTAGCCCTGACTGGCCTGGAACTCTCCCATGTAGGCCAGGCTGGCCTCAAACCCAGTGTCCTGCCTGCCTGCATCTCCTAAGTGTATGGTTAAAGACATGTACCACTATGCCTGGCCCTCAGGGACCCTTTGGATAGTGTAAGAGTCTAGATGAACTTCAGCAGCAACAGTGGGGCCTTCAGTAGATGCCACTCCACAACTGTCAGGACTTGAGTGCTGCTTGTAGGAAGGACTGAGGTCATGGTAGTCATGTAGCTTGTCGTACTGTTTGGACTCGTGGCAACAGAGCATCTGGCTGTAGTTCCTGAGTCAACCTACAGAGGACAGAAGCAGAAAGGAGCTGTGTGTGCAGCTTGCAGGCCCTGCACTGGTTGTTGGGTATCTGAAATAGGCAGCAGTGAGGTAGGAGCACCCGTAACTGGAGCCTGTCTGCCACACAGGGCTGAGTGTACTAACAGCACCGTGTTAGCCCCTGCCTGCTCTGCATCTTTAGAAGTGACCGTCGGTCCTGCTGTGGCCACCACAGCACCAAGCAAGACAGGCCCTCCCACAGCCACCATAGTCGTCTCTTCCTCAGTGGCTGTTGCAGTCCCCCCAGGGCCAATCATGGCAGTAACCACAACAGCCCCAGCCATAGTTGCCACCCTGGGGACAATGACAAAGGACAGGTGAGTAAGTTGGCCAAGAGGGTTGGGTGGGATTGGATGAGATGAAGCCCACATGTCCAACTGTGTCCCTTCCGCTATTTATGCAGGAAGACAGAAACCCTGCCAGAAGGAGCTGCCTTAAATGGTCCTGTGTAACTGCTGCCACCCAGCTATGGCCTGCCCCGGTCAGGCTGCTTCCTTAATCAAGAAAACTACCTGGTGATGCAAATATTTTTTTGTTTTGTTTTTTTAATTTAAGTTTAAAATAAATGCTGCATTTGGTAAAGCTGGCAGTGGAACCAGTTGGATGACCCAACTCATGTCTCTCCTGCCTGCCCTTGGTCCCGTTGGAAGACAGGACGCACCTGGCCACTCCCAGGTCCAGGTTTTGGTATGGCAGTGAGGTCCCTGGTATGAAGTTTGCACCTGCAGGATTGGGGAGGGAACAAGAAAGACCCTGAGGTGCCAGCACTATCAGATGGGCAGGAAAGGTGAGCTCTCCCAGCTCTGGTTTCAGCTGTATTTTTTAACACATGGAAGGAAAGCTGACTTTTTGCACTTTGTACCCAGTAACAGTACAGGGTCTCCCTTGGCTCAAGGCAGATGAATAGGCCTGAGCTGGAGACCTGATCCCCACAAATGCATGGGCGTCTGGCACTAGTTTGGCCACATGAGGCCAAACCCCAGTGTGCCCAGGGTGTCCTGGGCATTGAATCAGGCTGCACATTTTGACTGCCTTAAAAACAAAAGACCCTCTGGACCTGATGGAGTTGTCTCTGTGCTCAGCAGGGCAGACTGGCACACTTGGGTGGGGGTTAGAGGTGCCTGGTAGAAGCCAACATCAGACATGTAAGAGTGGACACAGCAGGGCACTGGGAGGCTCAGAGACAGGGCAGCCCATGTTGTCCAGGAAGAGTCTAAAAAGTCTATATTGTCTTTTTTTCTTTTTTTAAATGTTCTGACCGTCTGACAGGGCATCCAAACCCCAATAAAAAAAGTATCATTCTTATTGAAAAAGTGTGTATTGTTAAGCTGCAGATGCCAAGCCTCAGCCTATGTGGCCACCTTGCTATCCCTCAGTAGTTAGGTCTCACGTTGAAACAAATGAAAAACTCTACCTAAACAATCAGACGAGTGACACCCATTTTGTGAAGGCTTGCCCCACCCAACCCCAGGCCCCATCCTGGGAAGTGTACAAGAGATGTCCCTCTGGAGAGTGACACACTCCAAGGTTCACACTCCTCCCTCACTACCCTCCCTTGTGGTCCTGCCCGTGGCCTCTGGCAGCACTCACCTGCTCAGGTTGTACAGTGCCTCAGTTACTCCCCAGCTCTGGACTCGAGAGCTCAAGTGTGGAGAGCAGGGCTGTTCTTCTCCAGAATCTGTCCTGATGGATTTCCTGAGTCACAGTCTAACTCTTCCAGGAGAGATCTAAGGTCACCCATGTCCAGTTGTGGACAACAGAAGTAGTGATGATAGAGCCCAGGGCTGATGGGGGTTCAAAGTCACTGGTGGCATCAACCTCCCACTACATAAAGGGCACATCTCTGGAGTCTGTTTTCATTGGATCTTTCCCCCCTTTGCGCCTCCTGCAGTTCACCTTCTGCTGTAAAGAGGCAGGTCCCAGATCACCAGTGGCTAGCTGACAACACCAACACCAACAGTTACCCTGGGACATACCCGCCTACCTTCTGTCCCAGCCCCGACTGCAAGCTAGTGAAGTCTAGGCCTGGTGGAGTTCACAGGCAACTAGGGAAGGAGAGCAGCAACAAAAATCAGCACAATGCCCTGCGATGGGATGATCAAGGGCCTCCAGAGTAACGGGGGCTGGTGGGGGGGGGGAGGCTGCTATGTAGACCACATAAGGCCATGACCTGTGACTTCAGACCACTGTGAATGTGGCCCCTTCTCTCTCTAGCCACATCTCCCCCTTCCCAGCTGCCTTGAAGACCCCCTTTCCTAAGAGCCTACGTTCTTCTGCCCAGGGTGTGTGGCCTTCGTCCTTTGGCTTCAGAACAGCTGCCCAAGGTCTTACACTCCCTTTACAACACCCCAGAGCCTCCTTGATGTCAACTGATCCTCCAGAGCTATTTAGGTGTGAAAGATGGGGCTTTCTTCGATGGCATGGAGTCCTGGGGAACTTGGGTGGCCATGCGCTAACTCCCCTTCCTATGGCAAAGCTGCTCATGGCCACAGGCTCTTGGGGGAAGATCAGCTCAGGCTCCAAAGGAGGCACACAAGAAAGCAACCCTCTGCTCACTGGGCAGACCCCAGGGACAGACCCATAACTCACAAGGCTGACGCAGGTGCACACATGTCGTTAGTTCTCTTTATATAGACTCTGGTTCTAGAAACAACTTAGCACAGCCAGCCGGCCAGGGCCAGCACACTGATGGGCCGGGTGGGGTGGACTATTTACAAGCCCAATGCAGGGCTGTACCATGGCCTCGTCCCTAAACGGCTCAGCCATGACACCACAATAAGTTAGAGCTGGCCAGGTGGGGCGGGGCAGGGGGCTGTACACACAAGTGCTGGGGGGCTCAGGGCCTCAAATACTGTCGAGGGCCGGGGCTGTAAACATGGCCGGGGCGGCCCTGCCCACCCCTAGTGGTCTGTAACGACTGGAAGCAGAGCAGCCCGGGCAGGGCCGGGAGGGGTCAGGCATCCGACAGGCAGCTCTGGATCCGGTCCACCCACTGCTGGGCTGAGGGCACATCCTGGGCACAGAAGTTGTAAACGCGACGTGTTGTCTTCACCTGGGAAAAGCAGGTTACTGACTCCATGAACCCTACAATTCCAAGCCCTTTGCCCCAAGTGTTCCCCACCCCCTGGCAGAGGCTCACATCAAAGAAGGCCTTCTCATCAACAGTTTTAGGGGCACCTATGGTGGGTGTGCCAGGTGCCACAGCTTCCACTTCTGCCAGGTCAATGACACCTTTGCATTCTGTGTCCACTCGGTGGTCATAATAACGCAGCTGGGGGAGAAGTGAGAGCATGGGGTTAGGACAGGCCTACCTTCCGTCTGTTTCCCTTGTCCCTGCATCGTCACTCACCTGGTGCTTGGTCTTGTCTAGGACAAACCAACGGGCTTTCCAGGGCTTCATGAAGGCGCCCTTCTTGTACAGAGTACCCTCATAGGACCTGCATTGGTACAGAATCAGGGCCAGGTTAACTCTCAAGTGGGGACCCACCCCTAGAAATTAGATGAAGGGTCAGTCTCTGTATTCATTATGTGACAGATGCTGGGTCCCAAACACCAAAACTTTTAACGGTGTTGGGAAGGCAGTCCCATGTGACATAGACACCTCCAAAGAGGAAGATAATACTTAGCAGTCAAATCTGTGGAGACAACCAAAGTTAAATAGCCACTCCAAGCTGGGGGAAGGATGGATCCTGCCTGGCCCAGTTTCACCAAGTAGCAGTCTTGGGTACCCCTTGGCTCCATCTCAGCCCTGCTACAGTCACCAGGTGTACAACCCAAACCTCTTTAGATGCTGACCTATGCTTAGGCAACTATCATAGCTTCTCCTACAAGCCCTTCTACATGAAGAAAACACTAAACTCCTCAAAGAACCTAACACCACTTGAAAGCTATGCATGGGTCCCAATTCTCAGTCCCGAAGTAGCTACGTAGTAGTAGGAGCTGCCCTCACACCTGTTCTCACTCTCAGCTGTCTGGAATTGGCTGTACAGTGTGCTGGTGCTCCGTCGGGCAGCCTGACGTGAGCTGGATGTGGTTGAGCCACTGCTCTGGTCACTGTCCAGGCTGAGGCTAAGAGTAGAGCCCACAGGTCCCTCCTGTAGATATACACCTAACGAACGGCGGTGGTGGGGCACAGTTGACACCAGTAGTGAGCTCGGGGTACCCTGGAGGAAGCAGAATGGAGTTTATATCAAGGCTAATTAGCCTCCATCTCCTGGCAACGCAAACACCTGGCATTCCTCAGTCCAGCCTACCACCCCCATCCACTCACACGTCCATCTTGCCGGCTTTCAAGGCGCTGTGCAGCCTTCACCCGGTCCCAAGCATCTTTCCAGCGTTCAGGTCGACCTAGCTCTGTCTCCAACCGCTGCAGCTCCTGAAGAGAATTGGTGAACAAAAAGAACATGCAGAGGCTGAGACGATGGCTCAGCAGTTTATAGCACTTGTTCTTGGAAAGGAGCTGGGTTGATGCCTAGTGGTCACAGCTCTCGGTAGTTCCAGGGGATCCAATACCCTCTTCTTACCTTTGTGGGTACCAGGCATGTATTTGGTACATATACATACACGCAGACAAAACATTCACACATCAAGATTTTTCTTAATCTAAAAAATATTTTAAAAACAAAACAAAATCGAAATCTAGACTGGGGGCTAGGCATGGTGGCACGTGCTTTTAATCCCAGTACTCAGGAGGCAGAGGTGGGCACATCTCTGTGAGTTCAAAGCCAGCCCAGTCTACAAAGTGAGCCCAGGACAACTAGGGCTGTTACACAGAGAAACCCTGTCTCAAAAGAGAGAAAGAGAGGGGGCGGGAGAGATGGCTCAGCAGTTAAGAGCACTGACTGCCCTTCCAGAGGTCCTGAGTTCAATTCCCAGCAACCACATGGTGGCTCACAACCATCTATAATGTGATCTAATGTGCACTGTATACATAATAAATAAATCTAAAAAAAAGAGAGAGAGAGAGAGAGAGAGAGAGAGAGAGAGAGAGAGAAAGAAAGAAAAAAGAAATCCAGACTGGGTGGGCACAATGGCTTAGTCAATAAAGGTGCTTGCCACCAAGCCTGCCAACTGAAGTATAATCCTTAGGACTTGCATGATAGGAGAGACTTCTGAAAGCTGACCTTTGATCTTACACACACACACACACACTAAGTAAATGTAATTTTTAAAAAATTAAAGATAACATATAGTTCATAGGCTATGAATGAGTACAGAGTTTAGTGAAAGTAATGCAAGCCAGAAAACAATGTAATGATATCTTAAAACTGAATGTAGGCCGGGAGGTGGTGGTGTACGCCTTTAATCCCAGCACTTAGGAGGCAGAGGCAGGTGGATCGCTTTGAGTTCGAGGCCAGCCTGGTCTACAAAGCGAGTGCAGGACATCCAAGGCTACAAAGAGAACCCCTGTCTCAAAAAACCAAAAACCAAAACAACACACACACACACAAACGAACAAAAACCCTGAATGTAGTAGGTAGGTTTAATTAGTATTTTCCTTGGGGGAGAGCTTGAATGTAAAATGCTGCCACATCTGATTTACATATTCAGAGAAAATACCCTTAAAAAACAATGTCACATGGGCTGAGTGGAGCATAGCTCAGTGGTAGAGTACTTGCTTCCGGTGCACAAAGCTGGGGTCAATATCCAGCATCACTAAACAAACAGAAAGAGAAAGGTGGGGGGAAGACAGGTAGGTGAAACCAGGCATTGTGTTTCCCATGTCATTCTACCTACCTGGGAGGCTAAAATAGAAGGGTCACCTGAGCCCAGGAGTTCAAGACCAGCCTAAGGAAACACAGCAACACCCTGTTTCTTAAACGTAAGTAAGAGTTGGGCATGGTCGTCTACACATGGACTCCTGAGACCTGGGGGGCTGAAGCAAAAGGATGGGGAAGGTGCCTAAGGCCTCATTAGCTACACAAGACCTGCTGCAAAGGACAAACTAGCTGGGCCTGAGGACACACGCCTTTGATCCCATACCGAGGAGGCTGAAGCAGGGTTACTGAGTTTGAAGCCAGCATGGAATAAAAAGTAAGTTCCAGGTTAACTTGGGTTAGAGTGAAACCCTGCCTCCAACAAACCAAACCGACCAACCAAACCCTTCAAGATAGATAGATAGATAGACACAGACAGACAGACAGATAATAGAGACAGGCAGGCAGGCAAAAGGTATGTATTCCTCCACGGCAGAGCACTTGCTGTGTACATACAAGGTCCTGGGATTGTTTATCTATACCACCACCAAAATGAAAAGGGGGGGGGGGGTGCGCATTATCAGCCATAACAAAAACTTGAGGGAATGTGTGACCAGGAAGTATGTGATCTGTATTACAAGATATATTAAAGGTTTTTCAGACTGAAAGGAACTGGTATTGGACTAAATAGATACAGAAAAAAGTGATTATTAGAGGCCAGACCTGGAGTATGCCTGTACTCCCAAGCACTGGTGAGGCTAAGCAAGAGGGTTTCTAATTGTAGGTGGCTAGGATAACTAAACACCTTGTTCCAAAATTAAGAAGGAAAAAAACGCAAAATACCAAGTTTCAGCTATAGCTCAGTGATAGAGCATTTGCCTAGCATGTATATAAAGCCCTGAGTTCAACAATCAGTACTGGAAAAAAAGACACTGGGAATGGCAAAAATTAAGAAACTTTTCTCTCATTTTTTAAGTTCTTTAAAACAAAGTTGACTAGGGCTGGAGAGATGGCTCAGAGGTTAAGAGCACTGGATGCTCTTCCAAAGGTCCTGAGTTCAATTCCCAGCAACCACATGGTGGCTCACAACCATCTATAATGAGATGTGGTGCCCTCTTCTGGTGTTAATGTGTATGTAGGTAGAACACTGTATAATAAATAAATGAGGAAACCAGACTGTGCTCACATAATCCTGAAGGGACACAGCCAGCACAGCAGAATGCAAGCCCTTACCTACTTAGGGCCTGAGACCCACACCCTTCTGATGAACCATCAAAGGAGGCCATGCCACAGATAGGACCTGCCACCCTATACACTGCCCCAGCTACCACACACCACCCACCACAGCTCATCTGGCCCTTACTTTCTTTCAAGGGGTCTCTGCCCTTGTTTGAGTCTGATTCCTGGAGTAGATACACCCAGAAAACATGGCTACTTGGAGGCACTAGTGACTCTCTAAGCTCCAGGCTGGAACCCTGAAGACCAACTTCTCACTCTAAGGCATGCTGGGCAGACAACTGAGCAGAGGTACAAAGGCTCCTGGGAAAAGCCTGTCTGCACTAATGCCCAGGTGCTGCCTAAGTTACTTAAAGCCAGGTCCTATAGTGTAGATATGGTTTTTGCCTCAAGGTACATGTGTGAAAGTAAGATTAGTATAGCAGAACTAGAAGTGATGGATCTCTAAGAGGAGGGGCCTGGTAGAAGGTCCTTGGGACATAGGGAAGGAGCCCTTGAAAGAGTGAAAATATCTCTTGGTAGACTCTGCCATGACAACAGTCCAGATACTTTTTTCTTTTTTGAGTCAGGGTCTTTCCTTGAACTTTGAGCTCAGCATCTTTTGTTTGTTTTGTTTTTCTTTTCTTTTTTCTTTTTTTTTTTTTTTTTTTTTTTTGGTTTTTAACGACAGGGTTTCTCTGTGTAGCCTTGACTGTCTTGGACTCGCTTTGTAGGCCAGGCTGGCCTCGGATTCACAAAGATCCACCTGCTTCTGCCTCTCAAAAGTGCTGGGATTAAAGGCATGTGCCACCACCATCCAGCTCCAGACACTTCTAAGAATTGAGTATGTGTCCTTGAGCCTCCAAAACTGCAAACTAAGCAAATGTCTTTACTTTGTAAAATTTGGCCTATCTCCAGGATTTCCTCACAGTGACAAAAATCAACTATATACCAGGTCAAGAGACACACATATGCCAAGAGCAAAAACCATACCCTGAGTCTTGAGAGTTTTCGACAAATGCTTTCTCATCACTACTGTCCTGTAAAAGTCTAGGACAGTTTCTCACGTACACTGGTGCCTCACATTTGACCATGTCCCCTGGAGGGGGAGACCTGGTGGCACTCAGAGGAAGGACAGCAGGTTGCCAAGAAGAGACTTGATACCCTATGAGCATATACAGGGGGAGGTAATCCCCCTCAGGAACAGTCATAGGGGAGGGGAATAATGGAAAAACGGGAGGGAGGGAAGAATGGGAAGATACAAGGGATGGGATAACCATTGAGATGTAACAAGAATAAATTAATTAAAAAAAAAGTCTAGGACAGAGACCTAGGAACCACAGCCAGCCCAGGTATGCAAGCAGTTGGTGCGGTGGGAGAAGTCAGAGCAATTCCAGTTACACACACACACACACACACACACACGCGAGCGCACGCGCAGCCCTGTCTGAGTCTGGGACAGCACACACCTCCAGGAGGCGTGAGATGGCATCAGGCTGGACTCGAGGGCGGCTGTCATAGCACGGCCACACCACACGGCGCCTGCTCTGGGGAGCACCTCCATCAGGCCGTTCCTCTTCTGGAGGCTCAGGGGGACCCTGGGCCAGCTCCCAGTCATAAGGGGGTCCCTCAGCCAGCGTTTCCTCAGTGTAGAAATCCCACACTTTCAGATTGGACACGTTGCTGTAGGGCCGCAGCACCTGGGAGCAAGGAAGCCTATGTTCAGAAGCTAGGCCACGCAGGAGCTGCTGCCCCAGCCAGGCCCCATTCACCTCTGTGTCCTCAGGCGCGTATGTATAGTTGTAGAACATGGGAGTCCTCTTGCTCAGCCGGTCCACGTACTCCCACACAGACCTGCACGCCACCTGGGCCCTGCGCTCGCCCTTCTCCTCGTACAGCAGCCCTACGCAAGAGCAGCACTGAGCTTAGGCCACTCTGACCTCAGTAGCTACCCCAGACTTCCTTCCTCCCTACATACCCAGCTCAATACGCTCATAATCAGAGTCCAGCAAGAAGGTCCGGAAACGGCGGGACGCATGGTGATAACCGAGGAACTTGAGGTAGAACTGACTGAACTCAAACTCCATGGGGAACTGCAAATGGACCTGTATGAAGTAGGGGGTCAGGGGTCAGGTTAGGAGAGCACAACTCAAGCCTACCTACATGGAAACCTACCCACCTGGTGCACACAGTCCAGGAACTGCAGGAAGACCGGTGTGAAGCCACTGCTCTGCCCAGCTGGGGTGTGGGCCCCACGGTGGCTGAAACGATGGCCGAAGGACAGCCATTCCTTTTCCACCAGCAGGCGGAAGCCCTCCAGAGTGCGGTAGAAGGGGTCTGAGAGAAGCTGCACCAAGGATACCACCTGCCAGCACCAGCAGATGTCAGGAGGTTCTCTCTTGGGGACCCTCCCCAGCCCATCCCCTGTACCCGCCACACACATACCTGCGTGGTGATGTCCCAGCCATCCTCCAGGCTCACCAGAACTGAGGAGCCTGAGTCCAGCAGCTCCACTACCAGCACCGATATCTGCAGCAGCTTGTGTATCTGCGTGGACAGGCACCCTTGGACACTACAGCCAATCAGGCCCCATAGGCTTGCAGATCCCCAGGATCCTTGTAAGGCCAGTAGGATCTACAGCACTGGATGGATATACTCTGCTCTGCTCTGCTCTGGTCATACTTGCCCTACCCACCCTTCCTAGAACCCTCATGACGAGGGAGGCAGATTCAGTCCTTGTTCCTCTGCTGGGTGAGATAGTAGATGCCTGTAATCCCAGCACCTAGTTCTAGGTCAGCCATGCTACACTGTGAGGCCCTGTCTCAGAAAGAGGAAATCCTTGCCCTTCAGGTGCCCAGCGCTCCTGTCCCTAAGCACTCTAGCTTTCACGGGGCACCAGTGACACAATAACCATTCCATTCTCCAGAAACGAGCATGCAGCAGAGAGCCCTGTCCTACACGCCAAATCACAAGCCAGATTCCATACTGGATGTTAAACTCCCTGAGCAGAGCCGACTGACTCCAACATCCCTTTCACTGTTGGCCTGCCCAACTTCCCATAGGCCCAGACCGTGAGCTGCCTTCTAGAACCATGATACTACACAGGAAGTACCCATCACCTCCCCCTCCTCCTGGTACCGAACATGTCTAACAAGCAGACCTAGACCTGGAGGCAGACCTAGCACCCAGGTGGGCAGAGAGGCAGAGGCAGTGCAGAGACCTGAATCAGCCATTCCGAGTCTTCCAGTGAGCGCAGAAAGGAGGCTGGGCCGGGCTCAGTGGCAGGGCAACCAGGTACACAAGCCTTCAGCAATTTCTTGAAGCTGGCTTTCACCTGCCTTGCCTCAAACACTTCAATAGGCACCAGCTCCCACTGTTGCAAGGGATCTGGACGCACACCCTGGAAGAAGGCCAGTGATGCCTGTGAGCCACGCCTAGCGCCGTGCTCCCCGCCTGGCCCTAGACCTCTTCCCCAGTTACCTTGAGCTGAGCTTTGTCACCAATGATGTAGAGGGCTGCACGCTGTGGCCGCAGAAAGCCAGAATCAGATGGAGCTCCGTTGGTATGGGGGGTACTGAGGAGATCTCTGCCAGCTAGCCGAGAGCCCACATCAGCACCAAGCCCGGTGCTGCGACCACTGGCTCGGACACTGCTCCATTTACCTACAAGAGAGATACCAAGTAAGCCCCAGATTGAGGGCAGGGTACCACTTACCTGGGGCTGGCTGGGCCTGGCCTCCAGGGAGGGGACTGAGTTTCCAGGCAGGGCAGAGTGGTCGAAAGGCCATGAGAGGGAGGAGGGCTGGAACACACAGATGCTGAGGCACATGGGTGGGGCGGCCTGTGTTAGTGTCTGGATTGGGATCAGGTGCTAGGCAGGTAAGTAACTAGGGCTAGGAGGAGTCAGTGGTGCCAGTCTGTCACAAAGGGGCTGTTAGTGCTGGGTGTGGAGGAAGATATTAGTGCCCAAGACAGCTCGACTCATACTAGGGGGCTATCGGTGCCAGGTAAGGGAAAAGCCCCAGTACGGTACCTCGGGACGCAGTCCATCTGGAGGCCGAGGCCGCCAAAGGGTTGGACAGCGTGGTGACCCTGGCTCGGGGGCTGGGCACTGAGGGCACAGCAGAGAGAAGGCTCAGATTTGGTCCCAGGACTGGGTTGTCAGAGGCTCCCACTAAGCCCTACTCCCAGGGGTCGGCAGTAGGATGGGCCCTTGTCTGGTCCAGGCATGGGTCTTCCCCACCAGGGGCAACTGGGTATAGAGGGTCTCTACTGCTGGGAAGGGTCAGGCTTTGGAATACTGGACTCTTCTTCAAATAGCTCAGAGAAACCTTGTCTTCAAGTCCCTCCTAAACCCTCTTCTTTAGATTAAGCCAAGGTCTGGCTGGTAGAAGTGTTCAACACACAACCATGTAGTAGCCTTGCCCAGAACAAAACACAAGAGGTGCCTGAGGGTCTCAGTCTGGAGGAGACCTAGAGGCGACTGGAAGAAGGGAAGAAAGGACCAGAGGGACGGGAAGACAATGTAATCCACGACATGTCCCAGGACTGTACCAGGAAGAGCTGCAGGCTGGGACAGCGAGGCAGTGTCCAGGAGCATGAGTCACACCTCAGGCTTACCTGACTGCAGAGGCCTCATAAAAGACAGAGAAAGGTGTGGGGCAAAACAGCATTACCCCACCCAATGCAGAGATCACTATGGCCAAGCTCAAGGTCAGTCTTCCATGCCCTGACTTCTCTGACAACCTCACATTATAGATGGCAGTTGCCCAACCTGTAGTGCAGACAGCATGAGCCTACTTAGGTGGCTAGCTGAAAATCAAGTAGGGCTGAGGGAAGCCAGACTCCTGACCATCACTGGCCCTACACCCTGAGTTTACAACAACGCAGGTAGCAACACGTGCTGGAGAAGGCTAAAGAAGTGCCTAGGGGACACTAGGGGAGGTGCAGGCTCACATATTTTGAGGGAAGGAGGCTGCCTGAAATTGCCACTCAGAATTTCCAGCAGAAAAGCAAGCTGTAAAACACATCTAATCACACAGAAAGCAGGTATTCCCAGAAACTGTGACAAAGGGTCAGTCTGGCCTATCCATCAGACTTGCTGCGCTGTCCTCAGCACCAGTGGCCAGCAAATGTTAACAAAAGATGGAAGATGACTGGACAAGCACTGGTGGATACAGATGAGAACAGACCTGGCCGGTATGGTGACACAGGCTTTAATCCCAGCACGTGGGAGGCAGAGGCAAACTCGGTGAGTTTGAGGCCAGGCTGGTCTACAAAGCAAGTAGCAAGACAGTCAGAGCTACAAGGAGAAATCCTGTCTCCAAAACAAAACAAAACACCCAACAACAAGAAAGAACAATAAACCTTAGGAACCAGACAAAACAGACAGACTTAAGTAAGGACTCTGGGCTACAAGATGGCTCTGTTCATGGGAGGTGCTACCAGCCTAAAAGCCACCAGTGCCACTATGCTCTCACAGGCTGAGCCCAGAAGAGAAAATGTAGCCCCACAATTTCAAGAGGGGGAAGGAGGGACCAAAGGCTAAATCCTGGCATATAGCTACCACTTTTTGAACACACCAAATGGACTAGGGCAATTTACTCCCAAGTAGCACTGCCACGTCGGCTTGGTAAAATGGGCTGTGTAACTTGTGGCAGATGCCACACCTAGTGCTGAGACAGATTTCCAAGCACAAGGGCCCAGCTTGGCACATACTGGGCTTTGTATGCAAGTTAGTGATAGGGTGGTAAGCCAAAGAATCAAGCGCTAAGGATTCCAGCATCTACCAGCCAGGCCATGGGAATGGGCCAGACAAGAGCAGTGCCCATACCCACAATTCACTTGCTAACCACCACCAGACACAGAGTATCTGCCCTCATAGTGTCAAGAGCATACACATGGCACCACTCGTTCAGCACTGCCACCTAGACCAACTGTGAAGACACAGTGCAGCCCAGAGCTAATGCTGGGTACCAAGTGCCAGGCAGCAAAAGAAGGGGCACACAGCTGACCTCTGGGCCTCCTTCGGATCACAGACCCAACACATAAGGACAGAAGGCACTGCACACAATTATGATGATAACAGTTCTCAGGTAGAGAGAACTGTGTGGGTGCCTCACGGGGAGCAGAGGTCAGCCTGGGAAAGTTGGCCTGGCGCCCCTTTTAGCGTGTTCAGGTGTCGTGGAGGTATGTATAGGGGAGAGGATGACAAGATCAGCGAGAACAGTGCAGACAAGCCCCAAAGAGCCTGGACAGACCATGAAGGCCAACTAATGGACAGAGTGGCAGCTGGAAGGGGACGGGCTAGGAGGAAGGATGATAAAATGAGTTTCGGGGTGTTCTGAGGGCTGCAGCATCAGCAAACGTAAGGTACGGATGCAGCATCTGTTGGACCTAGAGGCCTCTCTGGTGGATGTGCTGGATCAAGGAAGGTGAGGGAATGGATGGGGCCTTAGGACACTCACCTGGTCTGGACAGTATTCCTGCCCTGTACCAGAACTCGGAGAGGGGTTCCTCTCTTTGTCCCATACCCAGCACCCACAATCAAGCCATTTCTGCCCCCTGCTGGCCGTCCCACCATAAATGCTGCCACAGCCCCCACAAAGTCCTTTTTGCTCTATGGCTACTATTTACCCAAAAGCACCCTCTCACCGTGACCACCCATGTGGGCTGAGGAGAAGCTACTAAGTGTGTTTCGTCCTGATGAGTCAGCGAAACGGGGCATAGAGCTGACCACAGCCTGCAGGTACTTCTCTTGCTCCAGGCTGCTGGAGTCAGCCTGGGCCTGGCCTGAGAAAGGAGAAGCTGGAGATGAAGGAGGTGGAGACTGGACAGGCAAGGTAGGCAGATGTGGACAGAACAAAGGAGTACCTGGAGAGGGTGCATTCTGGGCCTTGAAGAGACCAACAACACCCTTGCCATGCAGGCCCCCAGAGCGCAGCAACACAGCCTTGGAGCGCCCACTGCGCCAGCAGACCACAGGGAAGCGGTTTTGGCGGTAGCAGCGGGATACCCGCTGCAGGGCGTTGTCCTGGATGCTCTGGGGGACAATCAGCAATCCTGGATAGCTGCAGGAGTTAGAGGCATTGTGAGGGCAGCTCTAAGGTCTAGCCTCATACCCACCCAGAGCTTTATACAGCGTAGGCAAGAAGAGCCAACAGGAACAAATCTACTGTGGCTCCCAGAATTGGAAGGCCAGAGGCACTTTATGCTTATCTGGTACCTCCACCTCCTGTCCATGCCCCTTGTTTGTCCAGGACCCATGGCTGGGACCCATGGCAAGCAGAGAAGGTGTCCCAGCATGCCCTGCCACCCTCGTCAGCCCTGGCAGAATCTTCATGGCATGTCCTGGCCAGCCCTCACCTGCGACATATGGCATACATGCGATTAACAGGAGAGATTCGAAAAGGCTCAGACTTGGCCCGGCTCAGGCTGCTGCTCAGGGTACCTAGTCCAAGGCGCTGGTAGTCACGGCAACATGCCCGCTCCACCAGGCTGCTCATGGTCATGCGGTCAGAGGGCTTCAGGGCTGAGGACGGGGTCAGTGTGCTGGGCTCCAGCTCCTCTGACACTGTGCAAACAGTATAGTTAGGGATCATAACCTAAGGCCACCCAACCCCAGCCCCAGCCTCCATGAGGTCCTTGATCACAGGGAACACAACAGTTTCCCTGACCCTGCTCCCACCTGAGATCTCGTCCTCCTGGTCCTCAGGGGGTGGCTGGCCTCGATGCTCCCAGCCGGGGGGATTATATTTCTTCCGAGTAACATACTGCCGCCCGATGGTCTTCTTAGCATTCTTCACTAGGTTCCGGGACAGGGTTCTAGGATATGAAAGTCCAACAGAAGCGAGAGGGCATGAAGTCCAGGAAGATTATGCTAGAGGCACAGCAAGCACCTGGCTGCCCTGGCTCTGGGACCCAGTTCCATACCTGAATGAAGGACCCTTGTCCTTGGCAACCCGCGGCGGCCGGCCCGGTGTGTGGGCTGAGCCAAGTGTGAATGCAAAGGTGTTCCTGATGTCTGGTGGGTACCGCAGCTTATGGAGCTGCTTTCGAAAGAGCTCAGCACTGTCAGATCCCACCTCCTCATCAAAGGCCATTTTCAGCAGCTAGGTCAGACAAATAAACCCTCAGGGCTCTCAGTGGTCATCAGGCTCCTTCCTAATCAGACAGTATGCATTTCACAGGCTCCCTTCTTATGGCATACATGCCACAAAGCCAGGCAAACTTTAAGGAACGGCATCATGTCCACGTAACTCAACAGTGGCTACTTGATGAGGTCTCAGCTGAGACAGTACACTCAAAACTTGGACTCAAAGGTCAAGACCTCAAGGATAAAGATAAAGACACAGAGGCCACTATTTCAAAAGGTCAGATGATCCCAAGCTGAGAGCCAATGTGACAGCCCCAAATCAACAACCACTGGCAGGAACCCACTTATAGGGCTCAACCTGGCCACAGCGGACAAGAGTGTACACACCTGGAATGTGCAGGAACGAAGCTGCAGCCCATCCTGCAGAAGCTGGTCCACAGGGGTCTGCACACTAATGCGCTTCTCCTTGGTCAATGCCGCCACCGGGAAGGAGCGAACTACCACCTGCTCCCCCACTTAAACAGGCCAAGAAGAATCATGAGGGGAGGGGAGAAGAGAAGAGTGCATATCTCAGGGCACCAGATATGGACGTCTGGGTGAGGAGGGAAGGAGCACACCAGGGCCTATGGGAAGAGGGCTTTGATTCTTTGAGAAAAAGGAAGGGAAAGGTAAGTCTTATCTACATCCAAGAGCTGAGGAGGCACAGAACAAGGTCCACAGGCTTACCCAGGGGGTCGGTAGGCATCCCCGTGAAGATGACGCGGTATGTGGTAAGGAAGACAGCACCCTCAGCTGGGAGTAGAGCAGGGCCTCCTCCACTTCCTCCCACACCCTCCTCACGCCCATCTGGCAGCAGGTACACTCGAAGGCCGTCTAGGACACACTCCTCACCAGGCAACAGGCGTGGCCTCAGCAGCTTAGGCTACCAAGCAAACAGAGCAGAGACTTAGAGCACAGCCCAGGCCTCTGTGCCCACAGCTGGCCAGCCGCTGCTCACCTTCTGTATGGGGGGCAGCCTCTTGCTCTCACGGTGTACAGCCTCCAGGGTCTCAATGTGCATCTGGACAATGTCTAAGGGAGAGCAGGTCTCACACCCTGGCCCCACAGCCGCCCTCTGATGAGTGCTCCCATGCCCAGTACCCCATACCTGGTACCATGACATGCAGTCCCTTGAGATGGTCACTGGTGACCCCACTCTCTGTGCAGACCTTGTCCACAAAGCGGTTGATGAAGCGGACCACAGCCCCAGCCACATCGCATGTCTCTGCGTCTTCAAAGCCACTCTCTGTGTCATAGCTCTCAGCCACACTGCCCGCCATGCTGGGCCAAGAGGAGGTGTGTGGGCACCAGCACCCTCGCACCTCCACTCTAAGCCCTATCCCAGACCCAGGCCTCACCACTGGCCGCACCGCACCTGTTGGTGACCAGGCTGTTGCTGGCACTCTCCAGGTCTCCCAAGCCTGCTCGCTCCCGCAGCAGGCGGCTCTTGCTGCTGTCCAGAGGCAGCAGAAGGTAACTCATGCGGTTGGCGTAATGGATGGCCTGGCTGAACACAGTGCTTTCCTCCTTCTGTACCAGCTCCTGCTGCTTCTCACGGCTCAGCATTGGCCACAGGCGCCGCTGCTCTGAAGCCACATCCAGGGCAGATCGTTCATCATCCTGAGATTGTGCCTCCCCAACCTCCTGTCATGGCACCACAAGAATAAGCCAGGGCCAAGGTGCCTGCCCCAACCCAGCCCAGGCCCAAGAAGCTCTGCACACCTGGGAGGCGCTCACACGATCATCAGAGGGCTCCAGGTAGAGGGCCCGGATGTGGGTCTGCACGTCCCCATAGAACATGGCCTCCCAGAACTGTGGTGTGCTCCACACTACATGCTCCTGCACACAGCTGTATGCAAACTGTGTCACCCCTGGGCTCAGCTTCTACAGAAATGAAGTTGGAAAAGTCATGAGCACCTAGTCAGTAGGCTGGAGAGGAAGCCCAGCCTACTACATGCCCAACACCTACCCTGCAGAAGGCTGTGACCAGCGGCAGCAGTGCAGCTGCGATGCCATGCTCATCCAAGGAAGTGCAATCCTGTGAGCAGAGCCATGAGTGACAGGGAACCCACCATATCCAATCCTGCCTCTCTGGCCATCACAGACCAGCACCTTCTACCACTGCCACCCGAAACTGTTACCTCAGGCTTCAAAGTTAGTTCCAACAAGGACTCTCTTCAGATCCCCATCCTCCCTCACCTCCTCACATGGGAGAGATCCCCATGCAGTATCACTGAAGAGGGCCAGCCTCACCTGCAGGCAGCAGTTCATCATGCGGACGACAAAGTCAAACTGCTGATGATCGAGAACTGCACGGTTCTGCTGTACATGCAGGTGAAGTTCGTGGGCGAGGCAGCGACGGGCAGCTCGCCCCTTCAGGGCCCTGAGTACAGCTGGAAGCAGCTGGAGGTAGAAAAAAAGAGGAAATATACAATAGAAGGCAGTACAGGGGAAATCCTCACCCACACTCAAAGTGGAGGGAGCCACACTCAGGCTCCAAGCACGTTTAGAAAAGACCAAAGGCCAATCAATGTAAGTCAGGTGTAGCCAGGCGCTGGGTTTCACTGACCAAATACACACTAAACCCTCCAGCAGACCCAGCAACTCCACAAGTGACAGTTCATGAGGACAGAGACACAAGGTATACATGGAGCTGGCTTCCAAGCAAGCGTGGACATGTCCTCTGGAGGTATGCCTCACAGGAACATCACACAAATGTTACCAAGACCCCAAAGGTGTTCATGAACACTATTACTAAAGCAACATAAAGCCAGGCACAGTGGCTTATGTCTGTATGCCAGCACTGAGAGGCCAAGGCAGGATGAGAGCAACGTTAGCCTTGCTTACATAGTGAGTTAAGAGCCAGCCTGGGCTACAGAGATCCTGTCTGAAAAACTCTTCCCCCAAACAAATACTCGAAAAACCCTTGACATGTATGTACAGGACTACACTGTACATAGTGTACACGCTACACTGCTGTCCGCTCAGATGGAAGAGCACCCTCCTGTCCACCCAGCCCCTACACCAACTCAGCATTTACCACACTAGAAGATAGAACTGTGTCTCCTCAGAGTTGTTGCGCCAAACCTAGATTAGAGGTTCCACTTGACAAGCTCACCTTCTTTGCCTCAAGCATTTTCCCTTCAAACACATAGGAGATGCAATTCCGCACTACCTCCAGGCGACGGGCACTGTTGATATGAGGCCCACTGCATCGCTCGAGTATGGCCGCTAAAGAGAAAAGGCATGCTCACTTTAACTCTTGTCCCTGTACCTAGCTAAACCAGCCTGCTTTCCCCTTCAAGTTACTTACTCATGGGGGGCCCTGAAGGCACAGTGGTCCTCCTCTCAGCTTTGACAGCTGGGGGTGCACCCTGCATCTTGGCCGCAGCCTGGTCCACAATCCACTGAATTGTGCCCTCATCTAGCCGGGGGAATGGCCGGTGGGTCCGCCGCAGGTGACTGGCTTCACCTGGTCTCTGCACTTTGTGCATTGCCACAGCTGGGTACGGGTTTTCCTGAAGGAATATGGGCAGGCATTGGCTAACGGGCCAGGAACAAAATGGTAGCATGCCCTCCATGTCACCCACCATACATTCTTATAAAGCTGTTCTGCTAGTTCCTGGACATGACGCAGGACGCGGTGTGGATGGTTCTCGTCTGCACGCATCCGTGCTACCTCATGAGCCACCAGCTAAGGGGGGGGGGGACAAGGAAAGGTGACAAGGCTCAGTAGAGTGGGTTGGGGAAGGGACAGGCAGACAGGCAAGGAGGAGAGCTGCACCTCATCAAACAGGTCCGTGGAACGATAGGGGACGCCTCGCTCTGATACAAAGCCTGCGAAGGCCATGCCCTCCAACACCTTCATCAGAAAATCATCCTCCACCAGCCCACGCTGGCCTAGGAACGCTGCCTGGGAGAACAGCAGGAAGTTAGCTCCTCATGGACTCACAGGGCCAGCTCTAGCTGCAGCTCCAGCCCCAAGCCCACAACCTACCTTATGGAAACGAATGACCGGTTCTGGGTGGATGCGCACAATGTGCAGGCACCAGCGGTAACCCTGCAGGAGCTGAGCAAATAGCCGCAAAAAGACAGCACGGAGCTCCTTGTCCTGGAAGAACAGGTCAATGCCTGAGTGTCCAGCCCCAGGAACCACTCGCCCTGAGCACTTCTCTCCAGTCCCATGCACAGGCAGACATAGCCTCTCCCTACAGTGCTCCTTAGCCAAGTGAGTCCTAAAATACAGAACAAATGACTCCTCTTCAGGGCCCCTTGATTGGTTGGTCCACTGCACTGACTGACTCAGGCACAATCACCACACCTAACTATTTGCTCCCAGGCTCCTTCCTGCCGAGGCTGTGGTAGCTTGGAGCCAGCTTAGAGGAAGGCTGAGTGTTTGAGCACCATCAGCTTGGCCACTAGAGGCATTGGGATCTCTACACCAAAGCAGCAGTGACCCCCACCTGCATCTTCAGGGAGGAAGCAGATGTTGTAGGCGGTGGGAAGGCAAGGTCAGCCAACTCCAGCTCTGGATCCAGGACCTGTGGAAAGAGAAGGGAGCAGGGACAACTGCATGATGACCTTAGGCTCTGGGTTCCCTGGCTGTCAGGTGATGGCTCCCACAAGCCCCAGGCTCCAGCCCCACCCTGTCCCCAACTCTCACCATGCTCAGAACATTGTGGGTCTGGCTTTGTAGTGGCTCTGGCAGGGGTGGAATGTGCACACACTCGGGGACAGTCACTGTCCCTCCATCAAGATCAGCAACAATCACGTCCAGCTGTGCACCAGAGGGAGCAAGTGGTGAGAGACCAGCAAGTTTCCCAGCAGTGCACCAGCACGGTGCAGACACAAGGCACGGCCTTACCAGCTCCTGAGTCTCTGCCTGGAAAGCTGCATTGACCCCAATGATGAAAGGTGTGGGTGTGCTAAGGACTTCCAGCAGCTGCGCCGGCAGGATGGGCACATAGGTGAAGCTGCAACAGGCCAGGAAGACACCGTAAGCCCCAGAGGACATAGGGGTGGGCAGAGGGACCAGGAAGGGCCAGGCAGAAAAGCACCTGTATCTCAGAGGGAACAGCAGCGCCAAGAGGCCCCTGCAAGCATCTGCAAGACGTTGGTAGCTCCTGGACAAGAAGAGGACTTTGTGCTCAGTAAGGGCAGCACAGAATAAAGACAGCACGTTGGTGATGCCTAAAGAAAGGAAATAGGCTTGGTGAGGGCCCGGGTCCCTACTTCAGTACACAGGGAGCACCCACACCTCTGACCACCAGTCCCAGGACAGGAAATTGGGGGTGGGGTATGAGAGGCAGTCTCACCCAGCTGGCGGAAGAGTAGGGCCACACTACAGCGGCTGACAGGCAGTGAGTCTACCAGTGGAGTCTGAATGACCTGCCGGTCACCAGCCCCCAAAGAGATGGTTCTCTGTAGAAAGAAAATGACTAGAGCTTAGCAGTGTGGTCAGATGGATCAGATCTGAGCACGTGGCCCCAGGTGAGCTGACAATCTTGAGATGGGACTGGCTTAGATGACAGGAGGGAAAGGTCATACCCTGCCTCTGTTGGCTGAGCAGTGCTGCAGAGAAAAACTCAAGGTAAGGGGGGACTGCCTCTGATCTAGGTGGGGGCAGGGCCTGAGAGGGCAGAAGAAACAAAGAATTCATACCGCTCCTTCCTCAACAGAGTCCAGCTGCACAGGACAGACAGACAAAGAGACACTATTAGACACAGGGCACACAGAAGGAAGCAGACAGATACATGGACAACAGCATCCAGACACAGGATCACACCCAATAATCAAGAACAGAGAGAAACCGAAGAGGCCCAAAGGTACAGATACAAAGCCAACTGAGTGCACAGGGCTAAGAACAGAGGACAAAGGATAAAAGCAGAGCACAAAAGCAGAAGGGAGATTCTAAGGCCTAGGGCTGTGTGTGCTCAGGCAGCCAGACTATGAGTGCCCAACAGGAACGCCACCCCATCCTGGCCTCTTGTGACTGTACCGGGAGGGCCTGTGGCCATCCAGCTGTCTCAAGACCCACCTGGGATCCCCCAGCCAGAGGGACGGTGCACGTGAGCAGGTTCCCAATCACATTCTCAAGGCACACATTCAGGCCTTCCACATGGATAGCATAGATGAGACCAAGGCTATTCTGCAACAACCAGATAGGGAACAGTGGTACAACCGACAGGATACCCCGTGCCCCACCTCACTGCTATGGTGGCCCTCCTCACCCTGAACACTTCTGTATGGTCCAGTCGAGACACCAGCACAAGGGTCTTTGGAGCAAAAAGCTGGCCGGGCTGGGCTGGTGCTGTGGACGACAACCGCACCTGGCCTCCTTCATCTGCTTCCTCCTTCTCCGCAGCATCTTCGGCGCACACCACTTCCTGCAGACAGAAGCCCATTCCCCTGGCTCTCATCAGCGTCATCCCAAGAGACCAAGTGAAGACAGAGGTGACTCAGACCCAGCCTTCCCCAACAGGAACATACCCCCAGAGGTAGAGCAAGCTGGCCATGGCCCACGGCTCAGCTTCACATGGTGCACACCAGAGCTTACGCTGACCTGTGTGGACTCCACTGGCTCCCAGAAGGTCAAGCAGGCGCAGTAGTGCCTCTCAGAGTTGATGTCAGTAAGAACAGCCACAAAGAAGGTTGGTGGATTCCTCTCGGGACATAGCTGCCACCCACTGGGCTGGCAAAACTGAAGGGAGGGACCAGCACTTAGTGCCTGCCCCACACCCACAACAAGAATTAGCCCCCTTGTCCCCACCACCTGCCCTCAAGTGTCTACACTGCCAGGGCCTGGAGTTGAAGGGCATACAAAGAACCTCTTAGTTACCCAGGGACACCTTAACCTCCTAGTCTCAGCCCTTTCTTGGTGAAAGGAGTAACAGCTCTGGCCTCAACATCTAGAGTAAAGCCTACAAGGGACACAGTGACATGAGCAAGACACCCTGCATGTCAAGCCGTCTACCCCAACAGTGGACCTGGCATCCCTTATGCTTGCCCCCACACTCACCAGCTCAATGCCCTGGGGGAAAGGGTTGTCCTCCCAGTCCTTCTCTGGGAAGCGCTGCAGGATCTGGCCCTGGCCTTCCCCACTCCCTGAGAACAAGAGCAGGTGGTCAGAGCAGGCAGCCTCCCACATCCCACCCCCCAGCCCTCATGCTGTCAGGATCGGCCCAGGAGGGAAGCAGCTCTTTCTCATCTGGCACCAGACCAGTATAGGCTCCCAGATCTACCATTTCTCTAAGCATACTTCTGCACAGACAGGCCACTGGATAACTGCAGACCCCTAGGCCATCATAAGGAAGACACAGAAGCGCCCAGATCCTTCTTGCCACCCACCAGCCCAGCCTAACCTTTCATTGTATAGGAACTTTCCAAGGAGGAGCACTAGTTCTAGCTAACTCAACATCTCCCCTGACTGGCAACCTACAGCTTTAGCCTTCAAGCCCTGCCAGACAGTGAGCAACATGCAGACACTGGACATGTCTGGATAGACAGGACATATTTGGGTACCTTGGTGATCCCTGTCACCTGTCTGCCCTGGGCCCATGCTCACACCTGTTATCTGTGTGGAATTCAAGCCTCAGCTTCTCTTATGCTGGGGGTGAAAGCACCAACCATGGCTCCAAATTGCTACCTACCCACAGTACCTCAGAGACAGTTCCTCCCAGAGCACAAGCCTCAGAAAACAAGAGTTTAGCAAGCATCTGTCCCTCCGAAGCTGGAGCTCCCAGGCTCCTAGTCTACACCAGCAAGGAAAACACTTCTAAGTACAGTCTATGTAGGCGGAGTGAAGGGCCCTACCTGGGCCTCACCCCTGCACCACCAAATCAAGAGGCAAAGCAACAGTAACAATGATGACATGTGACAGCTTCATTTGCTTCATATACTCATGAAATATGGACATGGTATGGCAGTGGTTCTCAACCTTCCTAATGCTGTCACCTTTTAATACAGCTCCTTGTGTTGTGGTGACACCAACCATAAAATTATTTTGTTGCTACTTCCTAACTGTAAGTTTGCTACTGTTAGGAATTGTAGTGTAAATATCCAGTATGCATGATATCTGATATACTACCCCAAAGGAGTCACAACCCACTGTGCTATGTAAAGAAGACAGGCCTCCTCACTTTTGCCTCTTACACATACAGCTGCAAGATGCCCAGGCACGTGCTCCGCACCCTTATGTGGAGCAGCCTCGATGCTGAGGCTCCCCCATGGAAGCAGAGGGAGCAGGCATGAGGGGAGGGTGCTCAACATAAAGTCTTGCCATGGGTCCTCCCTGCTCAGCCTAAGTTCCAGGAAACTCCAGTGTGCAAAGAGCCTGCTAGGATGGCCTCACATCCACCCAGCCTGAGCTGCTTGGACATAGCTGGGCTCAACTCCTAAGCCCAACCCAACAACACACAGTTCCCAGGTCCCCTAGAAACAAAGAAACTCAGCTGCAACCATAGAAGACCACCCATCCCTCCAGAACCATGGAGAAAATACCAAGGATGTGAACACTAGGAAGGCTGCCGCAAAGCAGGAGGTGGTGGGGTGCAGGGGCCTATTATGACTCAGAAAACCTCAGCTTCCTGCTCCCCTCCTCCCCCACCAACACCCTGTAGGCGACAGGCAACAGACAAGGAAGGGACAGGTGTCTGATGGTGTCATGTCTACCTACACACACACATACACCCATGCACCTACCCCACCACAATAAAACCCAAGGGGTCCCTCAGGCCCTACCCTCAACAGGCCTGGGCAGTGCACACACACTGAAAACACACAAACACACTTACACTTACATGCGCACATATACACATGTACATGCACAAGCACACACAAACTACTCCCACCCAGTCGTGGCTCCTCCCCCCACCCACTCAGGCAAGAGCCTCCTTGTGCTTGGCCCTAAACCACCATCTGGGCCCAGCCCTGGCTGGCACCCAGGGCTCACCCAGTTCTTGCCACGAGGCAGCAGGCGGAGGAAGGAAGGGGGGTGTACAGACGGGGACTGTAGCCTCTGCTCTACAGCCTTCCCTAAAGCCAGAAGGGCTAGTAGCCTTCTAAAGGCTGTTTTTAGCAGCCTCTCCTCCCAGGGGAGTTGGCACGGAGAGGATGGTCACCATCCACTGGCAGCATCCCTCACCCTGGCCAATGTTAATCTACTCCCCAGCAGCTTTAAGTCTTCCGAGGGCTCTACACTCTTAAAGAGCTCCTTTCCCGAGACTCCACTGTCTACTCATAAAGTAGACGGGTAGGCAGCCCCGTGGCCATCTCTCCTGGTCCTTCTCAGTCCCACCACAGCCCAGGATTTGGCCTTCAGGCTGCAATCGAGCGCCTTCTCCTCTGAGAAGCTTCTTGTCCACTATCTAAATCTGCGGCCTATAGCAAGACCCTGAAGTCCTCCCTCCAGCAAGTGTAACCCCGTCTCCAGGCAACTGGTACACCTGTAGTAGCTTGACCAGACACAAGCTCCCGTGCATGGCCCGGACTACAGCCTAATTAGGGCTTGTTGAATACACATAGTCAGCTGTATGACCATCTTCCCCACACCCAGCTCAACTCACACTTCACAAACAAACAGGTTCTTCAGTCACAAGTGCAGAACAACTTCCGGAGCCCTGAGGCACAGCAGGCCCTCCCAGTAAGACCGTGAGGGAGCCTTGTAACTCTACTCTGGCTTCTCGCAGACTCCAGACAGTGGGCTTGCATTTGGGTGAGGGGTTCTGCCATGTCCCTCCGTGTCTGTTACCCATTGAAGCCTTCTGGCAACAAGAGTCACCTGCAATGGCGGTACCTGGCCCACCAGAATACTACCCACTTTGGGCAGACAAAAAGAATGAGCACCCGCCCTCTCTACCCCAACAGTGCTAGGACCAATCCCAATAGCATAGCCTGTTACAAGGCAGTGCTCTTTGGGACACCTATAGAAGATGGACACCAAGGTCCACTGAAGCAGAGATGGGAAGTCCCTGACCCACTCTTGAACCACAGACTGGGTAGGCTCACCCTAGGAAGACACATTGGGATTCCTGTACTCAAAGCACCTCAGCAAGAGCTTCCTCCAGCAGCCAGGCCCATGCAGCCTTGGGGACTGAATGGCAGAATACAGGCCATGTATTCTGTCATCTCCTGGCAGCACCCCATCACCAGTGCCAGGCTCCGCTGCCTAGATGGCCAGCTATGGACAGTGTGCACTGTGGGAAGGCAAAGAATGAACAACAGTCTCTCCTGACTGACCCACACCTCACCATGTGTGCTGGACAGCACCAGGTCGCTGCTGGCTCTAAGGAGCCCAGCTATAGGAAAAGGGAGCAGAAACAAAAGAATACTACCTTCCTGTGTTTCCACCTATCAGACCTCAACATGAAGACACACTGCCCCAGGCAAGCTGCAGCGGAGGCCATGTGCAGAGGGAGCCTACAGCTCTTTCAGCTGTTCTCTCTGACCTACCACCAACCCATGAACAGACCATCATAAGCTTTAACCCAAGACCTTGGACCCTTCAGCTCCCAGGGTGGGTGGGTGAGAGGAAACTGCAGCCATCCCAAACAGCCCCAACCTGATCTAGTGAGAGGGCAGGGCCATGGGTGGGGACAATAGATGGGGCCCAAGAATGTGGCCACCTCATTACCATCAAGGCCACAGGAGGCCAGGTTGTGGAATGGAAGTCGTTTCCTTGGTTGATGGAGATCCAGGTCTCCCTCCCTAGCAGCGGTAGGAGGGTACCTGTCATAAAGTGCCTGAGAACCAGTGCTCCCAGATAACTGAGCACTGAACTGACTACTTCTGGGAGCTGGACAGGGGTCTCAAGCTAAGCTGTCTGGTCCTGATGTTAAGGAAGGTGTCCAGCTCAGCGACAAGACAAGGCACACACAGGTGTTCCCTGGCTCACCAGGTGAGGTGCCTATGCTGTGCCATCTGTAAACTTTAGAGTCTAAAGTGAGACGGTCCCACACAGCCCAGGCATTTACTGTCTGTAGCCTTGCCTACAGGTCATATAGCTTCAAAAGGCACTGGGCACCAGGTTCTACATGGAGCAGTTCCAGAGAAAGAGTTCTGATTAGAACAAAAATAAGGCATCTTCTCACTCATAGCTAACCTAAAAGACCCTGCATGCCTACCCCAGTGTCCCAGGGCAGCCAGTCCAAAGTGGGCCCCTCACCTTCCTTAGAAACACCTATCCAGCAGTGGGCACACATTGCTACTCAGACCTTAGTTAGATGTAAATTGTCTCCTTGGGCCTGTCCTGCGCTATACGTTCACACGTGAGTGCTCCTGACAGCCTTGTACCAGCTTAGTGTGAGTCATCCCATCTCAAGATGAGGAAACCGAGGCAGAGAGATCACAATGACTGACACAAGGCCAAGGACTGATAGAGCGATGATAAAGGATGAACATGGTGTGCTCCCGGGTTTGAGTATTTAACTCCTGGTGCCCATACCCCTTCCTTATAGCCCTGCCTTCAGCCCATACCCAGAAACCCAATTCTGGGCTAGCCCCTCAAAGAAATGCCTTGAGGCTGAGCAGTTAGCCAGGGACTAGTCAACTCTGAGCCTAGAAGGCAATGCTTAGAGGGTTCCTTGCCTTCTGTTTCCAAAGTGATGGATATTTTGAGAATTACTCCATCACAACGTTCAGGAAAAGTAGCCACCTTTGCCCTCAGCCTTCTATTCTTTCCTGTTCAGAGGTCAGATGTACATATCTCTTGTGTGGCTCTATCGGTAAGCCCACATGTGTCAAAGCAAGCTTCTCCTGGAACCGATCTACACCTCGTGTCACCCTCAACTTTCACCCTACCAGCACAACACCTCCCCGACCTGGCCTCTACCTACATTCTCTGCCTCTTGGGACCTTTCAGGAGGATGCTCTCATCACCATCCAAGTCCACTTTGTTCCTCCAGCCCTGGCCCAGCACTCAGCCCTAGACCCCCTCAGAGATAAGCAAGCCCTCAGCCAGCTCTGTTTCCTCACTCTTCAGCAGCACCCCTGTTCCAGGTGGAGGGGCCTCGCTGACCTTCATATATGCCTTGGAGCACAGGCTCTCCCCCTGTGAGCCGGGACAGCAACGGTGGCAAGCTTCCTGCTCAAAGAGGACGGGGATATGAAGACAGTGTGGTCTCTGCCTTTGAGAACTCCCTCTCTGGAGGGAAAGACAGATGCTTGTCACTGAGTGCCAAGAGATACAGACTTGAATATGTGGGAGCACAGAGAAGTGGATGCTCGGTGAGAGGGTCCTTAAGAGGGTCTGGAGACAGAGATGCTGCTGCTCAAGAAGTTTCTCGGAGGGTCCAGCATGCAGACATTAGACAAGGAACGGTCCTAGCAGAGACTTAGCAAGAAGACAAGCAAACAAGAAAGTTTGGGTGCTGAGTGGTCCCAGTGACAGCTGGCCTGAGAAGCAGCAGGGTAAGTGTGTGTGTGGAATACAGTAGGAGGCATCACACGTAGGAATTAAGGGCTGCCTCATCTGGCCACACAGCTGTCCCTAAGATACTAACACGCAACTTCTCTGTGCCTGACTCTACTCTAAGCCCTACCTCAGTGGGCTATTGGGAGGAATGAGATCATACACACAAAGGGTTTGTGCAGGGCCTGGCACACTGAGGACTCTAGCCAACACCCCAACACTGTTGTCTCCATGGCTGTTGCTGATGTCACTGTCAGGCTCCGTTTTCTCCTACCCCCTGGACTGAAGGGCTCTCAGACACAGGTGCTAACCCCAGGTCAGGGCGAGCACCAATCACCACACTGATTTCCCCCCACTGAGGGCCTGCCTGGCTTGCAGACTTGCACCACAGGGCGAGCGCCAGGACCGCTCTTCTCCAAATCTGACACTTTCTTCTGAAGCCCAGCTCAACAGCACCTATCCATTAAGCAGTTTCTGAGCCCCTCCCCCTCCCCTGCACCCCATCATGCCTGCTTGAGGTTTCAGACTTAGCATTTGGGTCCGAGAAGCTGGAAAACCAACGTTCCGCCCCCCTCTCTGAAATTCCCAGGCACAAGCCACCGGCAGTCGGCCAAGTCGGGGTGCGCCCATCCCACCCAACTTGGAATTGGGGAGACGGAACTGCAGCAGGGCCCTCCCACCTCTCATGCCCGGGCTACACGCCCCTGACCACCTCCAAACACCGACGCAGGTGCCCAGGTGGAGGAGACCGCTCTTACATAGGCCGAGCAATCCGGGGTCCTCGCGGGCTGACCCGGACGCCACTGTGGCCAATAACCACGGGCCATTTTTCACAGGGCCTGAGACGTGGACCCCAAGTCCCGACCCTGTCTCCGGCTGGGTCTTTTCAGACCTCGAATTCTCAGTCTCAGTCCCTCAGCCCCCAGCTCGCCCTTCGGCGCCCAGACTCGGCACTCACCGCGCGGGTGCGGCCCGAACGCCACCAGCACGAAGTAGTCCGCGAGCCGCGCCATGGCAAGCGGCGCAGGCGGGCTCCACGGCTCGAGGATTCGATGGCGGCGCGCTCATGGCCCGGCGCTGGCCCTAAGCTGCACACTTAGGACACCCCCAGCCAGCTCCTCTGCGGCGCCTCTGGCCAGGGCTTCCGCCGCCATCTTCCCAGCCAGCCGGCCCGCCCGGGCGCTCCATGCGCCTGCGCAGTTCTGCCCCTCCCGTGTAGGCGGGACCTGACACATCGCGCTTCCATTGGTCCACCCGACGTGGGGAGGGTCCAGAGAGTGCTGCCCCGCCCACTACCTCACGCTCGAGAACCGGCTCAACCCTTTGGGCGGGTGAAGCGGACGGCGGCCCGGGCGGGTCAGCTATCCCGGTCCCGTGGCCGACATTTCGACCGGAGACACCGACCAGGACTAGGGTATAACTTCTCGATCGGGACTGAAGCCCCGGAGTGAAGAGAGGCCTGGACGTCACCCTTAGGAGATCCTAATCCCGAGGGTCAGGGGCGTGGTTCCGAGGCTCCAGGCTCCAGCTCAGTCTGGCTGAAGCAAGCCAGAGGAGCCCAGGCCTTGTCCAGCCAGTCTCCCAAACCTAGAGGGCCAAGCTAGGAGGCCAGGGCTTCGTCTCAAACGCTGCCAACCTTACAATGGCCAAGGGAGAGACTTTACAGACTTTTTTTTTTTTTTTAAGTTCCCAGTGCAAAGAGGGCCGCTAGATATTACCTTCTTGCGTGGGTGGGATGTCCAACACCTGCACTAAAAAAATCATTTGTGGCGTGTCCCAGTATGGGTCACCTTCCGGGGAGGTTGGATCACCCTGGAGGTCAGGGGGTTAGCCAGGCCTCTCGAAGTGACACAGGAATGGGTAACAAAAGTGGCAAAGGTCCTCGACCAGGGAAATCAAAGCGGGAGGACTGGGCTTGTTTGTAGATGAATTTAGTTTCTGTGGGAACTGAAAGACAGGCTACCCACTAGCATCCGGTTCCCTCCACCTGCAGGGTCTGGAGAAGGAATGAAACCAAACTCACGAATGAGAGGTCCAGTCGGTGCTGTAGGTGTATAATCTCAGGGAGATAAACTTGGGAGACAGGAGCCGGGCGTGGTGGCGCATGCCTTTAATCCCAGCACTCGGGAGGCAGAGGCAGGCGGATAGCTATGAGTTCGAGGCCAGCCTGGTCTACAAAGTGAGTCCAGGACGGCCAAGGCTACACAGAGAAACCCTGTCTCGAAAACACCCCGCCCCCCCCAAAAAAAAAAACTTGGGAGACAGAGGCAGGCATATCTCTGTGAGTTCGAAGCCAGCCTGGTCTACAAAGAGAGTCCAGGACAGAGAAACCCTGTCTTGAAAAACATAAATAAATAAATAAATAAAACAGGCCTGGCGTGAGAGCCTATCTAAAGAGATAGCTTAATAGTTCCCGACACTTACTCGCCCCAGAGAACCTGAGTTGGGGTCCCAGCATCCTACGGCTGAAACTCTGGTTCTCGGGGATCTGTCGCCCTCTCCTGGCCGCCGGCGGGCACTGCTTAAACGTGGTGTACAGACATACGGGTAAGGGAAAAGAGTCGTACCCAGCAGTGGTGGCACACACCTTTTATCCCAGCAAGGGCAGGCAAAAGGCAGATCTCTGAGTCTACAGAGCGAGTGCCAGAGAAAAAAATAAAATAAAAATAGAAGATGGGCAGGTGTGGTGGCGCATGCCTTTAATCTCAGCACTCCGGAGGCAAAGGCAGGTGGATCTCTGTGAGTTCGAGGCCAGCCTGGTCTACAGAGTGAGTCCAGGACAGTCAAGGCTACACAGAGAGACCCTGTCTCCAAAAAAAAAAAAAAGAAAGAAAGAAAAAAGAAAAGGAAAGAAAGAAAAGAAAAAACAAAAACAAAAGTAAATAGAAATAAGAGCCAGGCGGTGGCGGGCAGAGGCAGGTGGATTGATGTGCGTTCGAGGCCAGCCTGGTCTACAAAGCGAGTCCAGGAAAGTCAGGACTGTTACACAGAGAAACCTGTCTCGAAACACCTAAATAAATAAATAAATAAATAAATAAATAAATAAATATGAAAGGGCAAGAGGGAAAGGCTTTTCCAGGAACGTTCTATGTGCAGAAACAGAGCCCTCACTCTCCATGGCCACAGCCAGGTGGGCTGTGAAATGCTTTCTGCTTATAATTTGTGTATGAACTTCCTTGAGTTGACTTCTGTCAATCACTAAAACTCCTCTCTAAGCCACTAAGGGAAGGAATGGTGACTGGCAAGTTTGACGTGGTACCTGAATCCCAGGCATTGGCTCTTCTAGAAACTATAAGGACCCTGTACCCCATTCCTCTCCATGGCCACCGGGGGCCCAGGGTTCTTACCTAAAAACAAAAAACAAAACTTCAATCCTGGCAAGGGTTCTTTCCAATCTATCCTCACGTATCTTGCCACTAAACTGAGTACCCTGACACTGCATCTCCCAGGTCACCTGCTGTTGGCTTCTCCCCAAGGACTTGTAGACTCAGATGTTCATTTGCTCAACCAGTTCAGGCCTCCTTCAAGAAAACACTTCTTAGTCCATAAGCTCCTTAGGCTCCCTCCATCTATCCTTTTACCCAACCATTACACTTAGGCATTACACCAGGCATGCCTGGTGGCACATGTCCTTAATCCCAGCACTCAGGAGGCAGAGGCAGGTGGATCTCTGTGAGTTCGAGGCCAGCCTGGTCTACAAAGAGAGTCCCGACCAACCAAGGCTACAGAGAGAAACCCTGTCTTGGGAGAAAAAATCCAAATGCCTGTCATCTTGCACACTGCTGCCTCAGTATTTCAGTGTTCACGTCTAACCCAGTTATGCACTATCTTAACCATCTATATCCTACAGACCTTACAAGGCACAGTGACCCATGATGACACAACTGCCTCAACTTGAGATGGATGGACATCCCTATAGAGCAGAGTGGCTCACAGTGGCACAATGGTCTTAGCTTGCAATGGATGGACACTCCTGAAACATACTACCTAGCCTGTTGATATAGAGGCAGTGTTTTGGTCTTCATTATCCTCCATTTCGGATTCTACTTCCTGTGTCTTGGTGATGGCCAGCTAAGGCCTGAGTTGGCTTCTCCTAGGGGAAGAAAAAGTATACTCATCATATGATAGACTGCAAACCTGCCCATCCACACCACCTTCCTCCAGAGACACCTGCCTCTCCCACCTCCCTACACACTGCCCAATGCTCAGTATCAGTTCCCCCAGTCTTTTCCTGTTTTCAAAGTCCTTGCCATAGGTACCAAGCCTCAAACTGATACCTTAAAACAATATCTCTTGATGAAATTGCCACGTTTTTGCCCCAAGAAAACGTCTTCAAAGCAGCCTGTGGGATGGTGTGACCCCTATGAGGGGGATTCAGTGGCCCTTGCACAGGGGTGGCCTAAGACCATGGGAAGGCACAGGTATTTACATTACAAATTATAACAGCAGCAAAATTACAGTTAGGAAGTAGCAATAAAAAACATTTTTATGAAGCTGGGCGTGGTGGTGCACGCCTACAATCCCAGCATTTGGGAGGCAGAAGCAGGTGGACTTCTGTGAGTTCTAGGTGAGTAAGCTTTACAAAGTGAGTCCAGGATAGCCAAGGCTACACAGAGAAACCCTGTCTTGAAAAATATAATAAAAATAATTTTATGGTTGGCAGTTACCACCGCATAAGGAGCTTTTGTTTTTGTTGTTTTGGTTTGGTTTGGTTTTTTGAGACCGCCTGCCTCTGCCTCCCGAGTGCTGGGATTGTAGGCGTGCACCACCACGCCCAGCTTCATAAAATTAAAGGTAAATTGAAAAGGTGCTAGGGTCTCCCAGGACGGCCACGCAGGCAGTTGTAGACAGAAAATGATGTATCATAAGGTGAGCATGGGACCACAGTGGGAGAAAAGGGAGCAGAATAAACAGACAGGCCAAAACTGTCAAGGAGGCTAGCCCTGGCCTTACCTGATTGCTGGCCTTACCTGATCGCTGGCCTTACCTGATCGCTAGCCGTACCTGATCCATATCCTAACCTGCCAGAGGCTTGGGGCAGCAATTCTTTTGTCATGCCAGAGTTTGAAAGGAAAAGCGTACGGAACTGGAGTCCCATCTCTCTCACCAAGGCTGACCTCCACCTGCCCCAGATTGAAAACCTCATGAATCTCTGTGTATTGGTTCATTCCTGGATTCCCAACACTTGGGAGACTGGGGCAGAAGAATCTCATATTCAAGCCAGTTTTGGATACATAACACATACTAAGACCCTGTCTCAGAAGAAGAAGAGGAAAGGGGGGGGGGGAGAGACAGACAGACAGAGGGAGACAGAGAGATAGAGAGAGAGAGACAGAGACAGAGGGACAGAGAACTCACGGGACAAAAATGCTTGCTGCCAAACATGTTGCCTTGAGTTCTCAGGACCCACATGGTGGAGGAAATATCTGATTCCCACAAGTTGTTATCTGACTTTTGGATATTTATACCCACATACTAGCACATAAAATAAATGTAATTTTTTATTCAAATTCTGATGGGGGTACAGAGATGGCTCAATAGTTAAGGACACTAGCTTATAAAAGTAGCTTTTATTCTCCTGTTCAATTGTTGCCTGGGAGGCTTACTGCCTCCTTCTGCTAACCTAGGCCTAGTTCTGGAAGCTTCTAACCTTCATGCAATCTAACCTAGGCCTAGAATGTTTTCAGCCTTTGAGACTTACTGCTTAATAAGCTTGCCCTTACTTGTTCTTTCTGAGCTCTGGGCTGGCTGGTTCAACTCAGCTGTTCTGGCTCAAACTCCTCTCCCAGCTGGCTTATTTAATCTTCACTATTGGCCTGGAATTTCTCTGCTTGTCCTCAAACTAACTCAGCAATCTGCTCTAATCTTCTCACCTTTTCTCATTTTCTGGCTCATTCTGTCTTCACTGGCCACTCTTCCAGAGGATCCAGGTTCAATTCTTAGTACCTACAAGGCACCTTACAATCTTCTGTAACTCAAATTCCAGGGTGATGATGCTCTCTTCTGCTCTCAGAGGGCACCTGGTATACATGCAGGGCACTGATACACAGGTGAGTAAAACATCTACATACATAATATATATATATATATATATTTTTTTTTTTTTTTTTTAATTTTAAAATTTTTGTTGTTGTTTGAGACAGGGTTTCTCTGTGTGTAGCCTTGGCTGCCCTGGAACTCACTTTGTAGACCAGATTGGCCTTGAACTCACAGAGATCTGCCCCCTCCCAAGTGCTGGGATTAAAGGCATGCACCACCATGCCTGGCATAAAATAATTTTTAAAAGTTGATAAAGGGCCTGTGAGATGGCACAGCCGGTAAAAGTGCTTGCCACCAAGCCTTATGACCTGAGTTTGACCCCCAGGACCTGCACAGTAGAAGGAAAGAGTTGATTCCTGCCAGCTGTTCTCTGACCTCCACACGTGTGCTATGGCTCACCACACACACATAAATAAGTGTAATAAAAACAGACTTTAAATATTTAAAAAAAAAAAAAAAAACCTTATAGGACAGGTTGGGCATGATGGCACATGCCTTCATTCCCGGCATATGGGAGTCAGAAGCAGGTGAGTTTCTATGAGTTTGAAGCCATCTTGATCTACATGAGGAGTAACAGGCCACCCAGGGCTACATAGTAAGATTCTGTTTCAAAACAGTAACAAAAGCCAACCACCCAACCAACCATACAAACAAAAAATAGCCAGAAGTGCTGGGGCCCCTGCCAGCCTGCACATTATTCCCAAAGGCAGCTTCTGCAACTAAAGGTAAATTTAAAAGGTGCTAGGGTCACCCCGGAAGGCCACATGGACAGTTGTAGACAATTGATATCAGATGATGCATTTTATAGGGGTGAGCGTGGGACCACAGTGGGGGGAGAAAGGAGCAGAACAAACAGACAGGCCGAAACCCAAACGTTGATAAGCATAGAATTTAAATGCCTTTTTTTTTTTCTTTTTTAAAATGCATTAAGGAATGAAAATGCAGACTTCCTCTTGAATTAGTTTGACCAAGAGTAAACTCACATTTGAATTCTCCATATCTCTTCTTGTGTCTTCCATCTGTCCTTAACAAAGGGCTTTGCTTTTGTGGCCCCCGGAGTTTGCTCCATATTTATTGAACAGCACAGAAAGTATCACCTGGGGAAGGAATGAGACACTCTTCACAGAATTCGTAAAGAGTTTTTACAAGGAAGAAACTATACTACTGTTCCCACCTAGCACAGAATAGTAAACAAAAGTGGCAAGCAAACTCCATATATTGGCAACACTTACAGTAGGTATTCGTTGTATAAGGTTGCTTTTAACCGTTGACTATTTTCAGCAAATGATTACAACAGCAAATACACTAATGACTCTGGATCAGAATATATAATTTAAGATTAAAGCTATGTGCTAGTTTAGTCAGTAAAATCTGATTGCATGGGAAATCCAAGACATATTAATGCTCTTTGTTACATTGCTCTTTAAAGGCAGGTTAAACTCAAAAAGAGCTTTTAATCCCAGCACTTTGGAGGCAGATCTCTGTGAGTTCCAGACAGACAGCAGACAGGGCTACAGGGTGAGACACTATTTCAAAAATAAGTTTAGAGAGGAAAAAAGAAAAAGGGCTGAGTACACAGTCGAATAGCAGGTTAAGTTTTTTGTTTGGTTGTTTTGTTTTGTTTTGTTTTTCAAGACTGAGTTTCTCTGCTTAATAGAATCCTTGCTGTCTTGGACTTGCTTTGTAGACCAGGCTGGCCTCCCACTCACAGAGATTCACCTGCTTCAGCCTCCCTGAGTGCTGGGATTAAAGGTGTGCACCACTCCATCCAGCCCTGCAGGTTAAGTCTTAAGTGACTTCAAGGCATACTATATACTTCGCCATGAGGCCCTTTGAATACAAAGCTGAGACTCTGAATACAAGAGATACTTTTCAAAAATAGTATTAATACAATTTTTAAAAAAATATTTGTGTGGCATGGAATGTGTGTAGAATCATAGCATAGCTTCTAAGAGTCAGTTCTCTCCACTGTGTGGGTTCTGGGGATCAAACTCAAGTTATTAGACTTGGTAGCAAGTGCCCTTATCCACGGGATGTATTTTATACTAATTAGTGGGTGAATTACATGATGGTATTTGTATTTTGAAAGGCACCCTCTGCTCACCTCCGTGCAGTCTCTTTGGAGGTGGCAAACTGCACTCAGCCACATTGTCTCTTCATTCTCTTGGACGATACTTACAATGGTTCTCAGAACCTAGCCAGCCTGGTGCAGTGGTCCACACCTGTATACCCAGCACTCAGTAGGCAGAGGCAGGTGGATCTCTGTGAGTTCGAGGCCAGCTGGTCTACAAAGTGAGTCCAGGACAGCCAAGGCTACACAGAGAATCACTGTCTTGAAAAAAAAAAAATCCATTATGAATGGATGGTGGATTGACACAAGCATTGTGAAGAACAATTTGACATATTTTAGTTGTGGAAAATCTGAAAATCACTGAAATTTAGATTAACGAAGGACTGATGGAGGGTGAATATCAGTTAAGTACAATAATATGTTTCATTCATAATAAAATCCATACTTTTATACACTAAAGATTAATTTAAAAAATAAGCAAAAGGAGACATATAGAAGCATTTTTTTTTAAAAAAAGCCAATTGTTGGGCTCATGGTGCAGATTTGTAATCCAGCTATTCAAAAGGCAGAGATAGGAAGACTTCAGGTTGAATTCCTCCCTGGGTTATAGAGGGAATTCATGGCTAGCCTGGGTAGTTTAGGGAGACCCCTTTCCTCAACAAAATAGAAGACAAATTACGTAAGTGAGGATGTGTAGCTCAATGGTAGGTGCTTGGTGGGGTTCACTCCCCAGTGGGAGGGGTGGGGGGAAGACTGCTTTAAAAAAAAAAAAAGCAATTCACAGAATATCTGCATATTCAAATATATCCAACCATATGCTCACACACACACACACACTGCTTGCTTGTGCGTGCGTGTGCGTGTGTGTGTGTGTGTGTGTGTGTGTGTAACACATACAGAAAATACTGTGTGCAGAAAAAGAGGAATGAGTCTGTCACCCAGAATACTGCTATGGCGATGGGGGGGGGGGGTCCTTGTACTTAGAATATTTGGTAATATCGTATTACAATATTTGGTAACGAAGAACCGCCTGTCTCAGCAGGAATCTGCCATTATCTCCTGGGGATGCTGGGCAACCAAGACATGAGGTGACAGGTGGATACCTTTGGAGTCTGAACACAACTCTACCCCTGCACTCACCTTTCTGCCTGGTCGGTCATTAGGCCCCACTAGTCTCTGAGACTTTGTTGCGCACCAGAGGGTGCTAGGAGTAAGTGTGGTAGCCCCCCTGGGGTTTCTGGCCGGCTGTTGAGCATTTCTCAGCAGGGATGGGGCCCCTTGAAGTGACCCCCTGTGGCTCTACTGCTTTCTGCTGGGCAGGACTGGCTACCAGGAGAGCTTGGCTAAGGCAGCCCACCCGGGTGAAGGACGCCCCGCCCCATCAGCGGCGAGCCCCGCCTCCAACTCCAAAGACTACTTAGCGCTGGAAGTGCTTCCCAAGCTGATCTTCCTCTGGACCCCAGAAGGCGAAATAACCCAGGAGACCACAACCTGACCCACAAGTTCCGCTGCGCGCTCCGCGAACTGCCAAAAGACCCAGCCCCGCCTGCTGTCTCCAAATCTCCAAATCCCCGACAGACAACAGACGCCCGGTACCAACCGACCTTCCTACTTCCCGAGACCCCTACCCGGCGGGCTGAAAAGGGCTCCCCAACTGGTGGGCGAAGAGGGTTGGCTCCAGGCCAGAGTTGCCCTCTGGCAACCCATTTGCCGGTTTCACCGCATTCTTCCTTTACAGCCCAGCCCGCCATGGCCCAGTTGCTGATGGTCACGGTAACCCTCGGTTGCATCAGCCTTCTCTACCTGCTCCCGGGCACGCTGTCTGGCAGCCTGGCCAAGGGACTGAGGTTCTCCAGACCCAGGCGAGTACAAGGGTTTGTTGGACCAGCTTCCTCCTGAGGACCTAACTTTTCTAGAGCTCAATTCCCAAACCAAGGGTCACCCTCCTACCTTCAGTGTTGCCTGAATAAGGCAAGAGGACTTTTTCTTCCTTTGCTTCTTTTTACTTGGGATACTTATTCCCACCCTACTCCCCGCTCCGACCCCCCCCATCTCCCCCCCCACCCCCGGCCAAACTCTGGCCCCCCCATACAATAGCCCTTAAACGAAAGGTCTGCTGGAAGAAGGTAGGCTAGATGCAGGCCTACTGGCCTCTGACCACATAAGGGAACAACCCTGGGGGGGAGGGCAGGGGGAGGGGGGGCTCTTTCTGAATTCTGAGAGCAGAGCAATGGCCCACAGAGCCCTGGGAACCTTTGTCCAGAATAGTGTTGTTAATGGTATACATGTGGCCTGGGCTACTGAGATGGCCAAGCTGCCAGTAAGCTCAGAATGGTGGTGGGCTTCCCCCTCCTAGTCAGGGTTGGAAACCAAACTTTGGGCTTCCCCTGGGCCTAGGCCAGGTTTTTAGAGAAGCTGCGGGCTTCCCCTGTCAGTGCCCTCAGACTGTGTAAAGGAGAAGTAGCTGGGTTTAAGGGCTTTTGGAAGGCTACACTACTATACTAGGCCACTGAGTTTCCATCTTCTCTCCCCGCCATTCTGCAGAGAGTCCCCTGCCAAGATTCCTTCCAGTGGCCTGCAGCCTGGACACCTTTCACTCTGGCCGGTAGTCAGGAAGCTTCGTCACGCTCCCCATCCACAGGGAAGGGGCAACCTGGCCCTTGGCATGGTTCATCTGCCTCAGGGTGGTGGTTCACGACACGGACACGCAGGTCCCCAGCGACACCTGAGACCCCGAAGACCCCATGCCCAGCTTATGCGGGTGGGCTGTGTACTGGGCACATGTCAAGTCCAGAATCTCAGCCACCGGCTGTGGCAGCTTGTCCGGCCAGCTGGCCGTCGGGACTCGGCGCCTATGGATCCCAGCAGCCCCCATAGTTATGGCTGAGGCGGGTCCTCGATGGTCCACCTCCTGGAGTGCTGTCCCAGAGCTGCAGCTGAGCTCCACACCCTGGCCCGGTTGTCTGGGGCTCCTGCTGGCAAGCAGTTCCTTGTGGCTTTGGATATCATAAACCTATAAGGATACGTGGATCTAGGCTGTAGAATTGGCACTGACAGGGGCTTGTGCATGCCGGAACTGTGCACACTCAGGGTACAGGTGCTTGGAAGAAATGCTGACGGCACCACATGCTGCAAAGAACTTGAAAGAATGAGTGTGCGAGCCGGGCATGGTGGCACACGCCTTTAATCCCAGCACTCGGGAGGCAGAGGCAGGCGGATCGCTGTGAGTTCGAGGCCAGCCTGGTCTACAAAGTGAGTCCAGGATGGCCAAGGCTACACAGAGAAACCCTGTCTCGAAAAACCAAAAAAAAAAGAAAAAAAAAAAAAAAGAAAAAAAAGAAAGAAAGAATGAGTGTGCGCCTAAAGAAACAGAGCAATGAACAATCAGGAGAAAGGCTAGAGGCGCCCTTGGGACTCCCTGACCCCCTACCCACTGGGAATTAAAGCCTGGCTGTGGGCTAAAGCTGTGGCCACTCTCTCCTGCAATTTATCCTCTGTACCCAATCTAGAACGATGATGTTTCCTTTTGTGTCCTGAGGCAAGAGGGGGCAGAAAAAAGCAATATGTTGTGGTCCCGAGGGTCAGAGTCAGAAAAGAGACCTCCTGTTGCCAACCTATAGCCTGGGGGAATATGGTAAGGGAGACTCCTGGGACCTTCTGGGATAAATGTCTGTAGAATCTACCCTTTTCATCCTCAGCCCAGGGCAGGGGATATGACAAAGTGCCCCATCTCAAAAAGGCTTAGTGTGACGACCTAGCCCTGAGCAAAAGGTGGTGCCATAGACCTGTAGTCTCAGCCCTCTGGAGACTGAGGCAGGAGACTGACAAGTTCATGCCCAGCTTAGGCTGTATAGCAAGACCTTGTTTCAAAAACCCAATCAACGGGCTGGAGAGGTTAAGAGCACTGACTGCTATTCCAGAGGTCCTGAGTTTTAATTCCCAGCAATCATATGGTGACTCACAACCATCTGTAATGAGACCTGATGCCCTCTTCTGGCCTGCAGGTGTACATGCAGGCAGAGCCACTGTATACGTAATAATAAATAAATAAGTCTTTAAAAAAAAGACCCCCTATCAACACCAACAAAACTACCCCAAATTGGGGGGAGAGGCGGGAAATGGACCCAAACCTACCTCAGGAAAACTGGATGTATTTAAACAAGCTGCCTCTGCATCTCTGCATCTTACCCTCCCCTGTCCTGTGAGGACATCCAGCCAGCAGGACCAGGAGTAGGGACAGCAGGGTCTGTCTGACAGGCTTATTCCTTTGTTCCCAGCCAAGACTCCAAGAAGGGGAGATGGGCCACAAATGACAATCAAGAGGAGAACCAAACACACCACAATCACAGGTTCAAGACCAGCCTCTGTTACAAAGGCTCTGTTAAAAGAGAGAGCACCTAGGAACAGGGTTCTTGGTACAAGGTCCTTGCACATGTTATTTCACCTAGACCTTACAGCTGTCCTGTCAGAGCACAGAGTTCCAAAAGAGTTGTTTGTTCCTTAGCAAGTACCAATAGTACTTGTGTGTGCTTTCCAGTGTCACCCGCGCAGCCTCCCTGATAGGAGCACTTCATTACTCCAGATCTATAGGCAGCCACACTGAGGTCAGCGACGTGCCCCAGTGACTACAGTATTCACACTCATGCTCAAGAGTCAGGCCTACCTTTCAGTGACCAGAGACGTCCCCCAGTTAGGAACATCCTCAAACTCCTCCCCTAGGCCCCCATCCCCTTATACTTATTAGATTTGTTTGATTCCGGTAACTCAATTTCCTCCCAAAACAAGCCCCATGGGCACAGTTCAGCCTTGTTTCCCCCCCCCCCCACCCAACCCCCCCCCCCCCGCATTGCTAGAATAGAAACCCCAGTGCACAAAGAGGCCGGAACAGGAACTGTAATGGGAGGTGGTGTGCTGAGGAGCCTAGAGGTCCTGGAGTAAAAGGAGAGGAGGCAAGAACAAGCTGAGGGCAGACAGAAACAGATTTGCCAGAACCCTCTTAGGTACCCTGGATCCCGGGCAAGGTCCAACCTTGCACTTCACTTAAGCCTGTGGTGGTCTGTTTCTTCAGCACAAGATTAAATTCTCCTTCAGGAGCGTATTTGTCAGCCCCTAAACCTCTTTTCACTGATATCGTCCTAGACCTGCTGTAGATTGAGCTCTAGAACCCCATGAGTGGTCAAGCCCCCGCCCCCCCCCCCGAGGCCCAGAACTTTGCTGTGATGGGGGAGGACTGTGGCATCTTGTGCAGTGTCAGGAGGTTGCCAGTTATGACCCTTGTCTCTGGTATGATGCCAGCCCCACACAGCGCTTGGCTACCCTTGACTACCTCTCGATGCCCCCATGCAGAGGTTCAGTGGCAGTGCAGCCCTCCCCACCCCACCCCCCAAGGCCACCCTCTAGCTGTTTTCACACTTAAACGTTGTACTGTCCTCAAAAGGCTATTCGGATTCGGGTGCCCACCCTCCATTGCTTTGAAGGTCATGACTCTAGGCTTCTTCAGGAAACCCTCACTCTCATCCTGGCCAGTATTTACTGAGCATGGAACACACAGAATACACTGGAAAGACCAGTCCGACCCTCCTAGGGCTGATTTTCACTAGGAAGAGATGGAGGGTAGATAAGAAAAGGCTAGTCGCAATCTACCTTTTAACTTGTGAAGGGGTTGCTGGCGAAACAGCGCAGCTACATGGAGAACCCACAGAGCTGGCTTCTAACTTAGGACTATCACCCTTACAGTACCTCTTTCCTGCTTCAAGCATGTCACTATCCAGGCAAGTTGCTTTTGTCTGCTGGGTCCCTGCTGGAACCTCATAAGAGTATCCATGTGGCTTAAGTCCTGGTCTCTGTGACCCCTTTTGCCCAAAAGCCCAGCACCCTTCTTGGCCAGACCTCAGACAGGCTGCCCTGAGGTCATGGTAAAACACTTGCCTAGCTTCTCTGATGCCTTTGCCCACTACTGCAAAAACAAAATCCCTAAATCAAGTTGTGGAGAAGCCAGGCTTCTACCCTGGTATCTGGTCACCCTACCTGCTTCCAGCAAGAATCCAGTGAAGGCGAAGTTGGCCTGCGATAGTACATATGCCTTTAATTCCAGCACTCAGAAGCAGAGGCAGGCAGATCTCTGAGCTAGAGGCCAGCCTGGTCTACAGCGTGAGTTCCAGGACAGCTGGGGCTACACAGAGAAACCCAGTGGGGGTTGCCCCCACCCACCCCGGGCAGGGGAGAATTCAATGAAGCCATCTCAGTAAGAATCCTCCTATGCCTGATGACTCAGCAACTTCCTACCCAGTGACCACTGTGTTCACTGGCAGTAAATCCCCACCCGTCTTGATCATACTGGGTCTCACTCCCCAATTATGGCACTCTTAAATAAAGTCTTCATTATCATTTTAACAACTATGACTCTCTCTCTTCCTTGCCCCTCATTTTTGCAGCAGCGAGCAGCGTCCCCAGCCTATATACTCTCTTCTGCTCACCTATCATTCACAGAGACTTTTCCACAAGCTTTTTCTTCCGGGGATAAGTTGTGGGGAATCAGGTGCTTGAGAGTAGGGCTCAAAGTTGCACGCCTGTGAGTAGAGGACCGAAGAGCCAACCTCAGGCGTGGAGGTGTTTAAAGCCTAGGGGTGAGGGGACCCTGCCAGTGCCAATGCAGAGAGTAATCTGCAAAGAGATAAGAATGAAAAAACCGGGCCTGGAGAGATGGCTCGGAGGTTAAGAGCACTGGCTGTTCTACCAAAGGTCCTGAGTTCAATTCCCAGCAACCATACGCTAATTTGTAACCATCCACAATGAGATCTGGTGCCCTCTTCTGGCCTGCAGGCACATATGCAGGCAGAATATTTTACAAAGTAAATAAATAATCTTTTTTTTTTTTTTTTTTAAGAATGAAAAGCTGGACAGAGTAGTGGTGACACAAGCCTTTGATCCCAGCATTCGGGAGGCAGAGGCAGGCAGATCTCTGAGTTTAAGGCCAGCCTGATCTACAGGGTGAATTCCAGGACAGCTAGGATTACACAGAGAAAACCTGTCTCCAAAAACCAAAACCAAAACGAAACAAAAGAATAAAAACCTGGTTTGGACTTTGTCAGGTGGCTCTTTGTCAGCATACTTAAAAACATTGTTAAAAAAAAAATTACAATTTGGGAAGAGGTTTCCAAGCAGCAATCAGTCCAATTAGTTCAATTCCAGGTGCACAATAAAGCTTAAGATGTGGTGCTGGAGAGATGGCGCAGCGGCTGCTCTTCCAGAGGTCCTGAGTTCAATTCCCAGCAACTGTATGGTGGCTCACGACCATCTATAATGTGATCTGATGCCTTCTTCTGACATGCAAATGTCCATGCAGATAGAGCATTCATATACATTAAATAAATAAGTAAATCTTAAAATAAAAAAAGCTTAAGAGTGATAATAAAGGAAGTCTTTTACACAGAACTACATGTGACCGCAAGGGCGGGGGCGGGCTTTATAGCTAAAAGGCCTAGAATCTAGCGTGGTTCTATGTGGCCGATAGCATGGAGTCAGCAGGCCAGAGAACACATGTGACATCTCTGCTAAGGATGGGTAACGGTCTAGGGAGGAAGAGTCTGGGATAATCATCCTAGAGAATTTGGGTGAGGCCTGCCTCTATAGCAAAAAGTGGGTGAAGTCTGTCTGCACAGATAGCAGAAAGGTCTCCAGGTCCTTAACAAAATGCACTCTCAGCTTTCTCGATGGAATGTAGGTACTTGGATTTTATCTCCTCCATTGAGGAGACACCCCTGTGTGGTTAACACCCCTGGTTTTCTTAGTGCTTCTCTGAGAGTACGAGGACTTCCGTGCACACAACATCTCCTCCCTTTTAATTTTCCTTAAAGAAAAAATAGCGGCCGTAATAGAGGTCAAGGTTGAATGCACTGCCTTTATAGCTAGCCCAATTAATATACAAACGCATACCAGCTAACGGAGAAAAGGGGAAAGCCATCCTCAGTTTATCCATTTCTTGATTGATTTCTACTAATGTTTTTGCCGTGAGCAAAATGGGTGTGATACAGCCTATTCCACAAAAAGTCTTATAAATAATCCTTACAATGGCAAATCAATAGCATACTGTCTCCTAGCTTACATGTGTCTTTTATTTCTCCTGACCAAAAAAACCACAACTTTTGAATTCTGCATTGACAAGAATTAACATGTAGCCAGGTGTGATGCTGCACGCCTTTAATCCCAGCACTTGGGAGGCAGAGGCAGGTGGATCTCTGTGAGTTTAAGGCCAGCCTGGTCTACAAAGTGAGTCCCACACAGCCAAGGCTACACAGAAAAACCCTGTCTTGAAAAGCAAAAACAAAAACAAAACAAAACAGAACAACAACCTCCCCCCCAAAAAAACCAACCAAACAAAAAGAAGTACCATGCAGCTGGCAGTGGTGGTGCACACCTTTAATCCTAGCACTTGGAAGGCAGAGGCAGGAGGATCTCTGTGAGATCAAAGACAGACTGGTCTACAAAGAGAGTTCCAGGACAGCCAGGGCTATTACACAGAGAAACCCTGTCTCAAAAAACAAAATAAAACAAAAAAGAATTAGCATGCAACATGGTCATTAAACATAACAGCATCATTTTGGGGTTAGTCTTTTTTGTTTTCCCCAAGTCTCAGCTTGATGAGTTAAAGTCTTGATGTCTCCCCCAAATTATCAGCTTACTCTCCCTTTGGGGACAATCTCCTTTTGATGGGTTTGCCATCTGCCTTCAGATGTTTCATTTGTCTCATGGTCTCTGGATGTCCTGGCTGGATGCATTGATTTAGGAGCCATCTAGGACTTTGTTCATTTTCTGAAAATACATGAGCATAACCTTACCTCCATGTTACAATATTGGGATCTTTCTTTTTATTTAACATTTACTTTAGATTATGTCTCTGTAGAAGAGTGTTTATTCAGAACATGACTGTTCTAGCAAGAGATCACATCCAAAGACCTTCCAGGTCTATGTGATCTGGCTGGAATACAAACATGCCTTTAATCCAGGAGACAGGGGCAAACAGATCTGAGTTCAAGGCCACCCTGGTATAGAGCAAGTATCAGGTAAAGAAAAGCTTAGGTCCAGGCGTGGTGGTATATGCCTTTAATCCCAAACGAAGGTAAAGTTAGTTCGTAGAAGAAAGCACCCATGTTTGAAAGTGATGTCTAATTGAGTGGCAGAAAAGGTGATGAATCAGAGATTTGAAAGAATAGGTTATGCCCAACCCTCATGAGAAGAGAGGAAAGGGAAGCTACTTAAGAGGCAGTTTTATAGAGAGTGAAGGCAGCTTTATCAGGACAGTAATAGAGAGATGGGTTGCAGAGAGAGAGAGAAGTCAGGTAAAGATGAAATGATCCAGAAAATGAGAAGAAGCCAGAAGATTAGAGCAGGTTGCTGAGTTAGTTTGCAGCCAAGCAGAGCAATTTTGGGCTGAGAGAGAAGCCAGATTGAATAAGTCAGCTGGGAGAGGAGTTTGAGCCAGAATAGCTGAGCTGAACCAGCCAGCCCCGAGCTCAGAAAGAACAAGTAAGGGTGACCTTATTAAGCAGTAAGTCTCAGAGCTGAAAACATTCTAGACCCCGGTAAGATTGTATGGAGGCTAGAAGCTTCTAGGACTAGGCCTAGGTTAGCAGAAGGAGGCAGTAAGCCTCTGAAATGACAATTGAGCCAGGAGAATAAAAGTCTCCTTTAGGGCAAATGCTTGTGGGTAGCAGAAAAAAGCATTATCTTTTTTTTTTTTTTTTTAATTGTTTTTAACTTAAAGTTAGGGCCACATGGTGGCAGCGTATGCCTTTAATCCCAGCACTCAGGAGGCAGAAGCAGGTGGATCTCTGAGTTTGAGTCCAGCCTGATCTACAGAGTGAATTCCAGAACAGCCAGGACTGCACAGAAAAACCCTATCTTGAAAAAACAAAAACAAGGGGCTGGAGAGATGGCTCAGAGGTTAAGAGTGCTGCCTGCTCTTCCAGAGGTCCTGAGTTCAATTCCCAGCAATCACATGGTGGCTCACAACCATCTGTAATGGGATCTGATGCTCATATACATAAAATACATGAATAAATATATATTTTTTTAAATTAAAGAAAAAAACAAAAAATTGCTCATTTAGATGATTGGGCTGGAGAGATGGCTCAACGGTTAAGAGCACCAGCTGCTCTTCTGGCTGGGTTCAATTCCCAGCACCCACATGGCAGCTCACAACTGTCTGTAACTCCAATTCCAGGGGATCTGACATTCTCACACAGACACACATGTAGGCAAAACACCAATGCACATAAAAGAACAATAAATAAACTGTTAAGAGTAAAAATAAAAAGATGACTGACTGCTGGGCATGGTGGCACATGCCTTTGATCCTAGCACTCGGGAAGTAGAGGCAGGTGGATCTCTGTAAGTTCCAGGCCAGCCTGGTCTACAAAATGAGTTCAGGACAGCCAGGATTATTACAAAGAGAAACCCTGTTTCAAAAGAAAGAAGGAGGAGGAAGGTAATTGATCATTAATTTGCATGTCTTATCTTTTAACAGTTTATAACAAGTTAGTGGCTTTTATAGGATTAGGATTTTACAGCTTTAGGTATATCTCTAAGTTAATTTTGTTTTTGTTTTTTTTTTCTTTTTTGGTTTTTCGAGACAGGGTTTCTCTGTGTAGCCTTGGCCATCCTGGACTCACTTTGTAGACCAGGCTGGCCTCGAACTCACAGCGATTTGCCTGCCTCTGCCTCCCGAGTGCTGGGATTAAAGGCGTGTGCCACCACTGTCCGGCTCAGAAAATTCTTAGAAAGGAAATATTTTGGACAGTTATCGATAGGTCCTGAGTAACATGTTAACGCGACCTGCCAGTTATTTACACTGTGGAGCAAATAATTTACCTGCATTTTATTTAGTGGAAAATAATCCAGGATGATTATCCCAGACTCTTCCTCCCCAGACCGTTACCCATCCTTAGCAGAGATGTCACATGTGTTCTCTGGCCTGCTGACTCCATGCTATTGGCCACATAGAACCACGCTAGTTCCTAGGCCTTTTAGCTATAAAGCCCGCCCCCGCCCTTGCGGTCACATGTAGTTGTGTGTAAAAGACTTCCTATGTAGTCACGCCTAAGCTTTACTGTGCACCTGGAACTGGAATTACTGAATTAATTATTGCCTGGAAACCTCTTCCCAAACTGTATTGTACTTTAAATATGCTGACAATGAACCGCCTGGCAAAGTCTGAACCGGGTTTTCATTCTTATCTCATTTCAAATCACTGTCTGTATTAACACTCAAAGGGTCCCCCTAAACTGGCTTCAAAAACTTAAGGCACAGACAGGAGGTGGTGGCACACGCCTTTAATCCCAGCACTATGGAGGCAGAGAGAGGCAGGCAGATCTCTGTGAGACTGAGGTCAGCCTGGTCTACAAAGAGAGTCCAGGACAGCCAGGGCTATGTAGAAAAAACCTGTCTCAAAAAACAAAAAACAAAACAAAACAAAACAAAAAAGGGGGGGTGGGGGATTTTTTTATTTTTATTTTTCCCCAATAGCAGGAATAACTAATTATCAATGGCCCCTTCATGGAAGAAAAAAAAAAAATCAGAACAGGTTACAGAGCAGAGAGAGTGAGGAGGCTGCGTCTGGCTCCCTCTCTCACAGCCATTGCAGTACATTGAACTCCATAGAGACAGCGCTAGCTGGACTGGCACCAGGCGACTCTGAGCCTCACTGTCGAAAGTCAACTAAACATGGGCAAAGGAGATCCTAAGAATCCAAGAGGCAAACTGTCTTCATAGGCATTATTTGTGCAAACTTGCTGGAAGGAGCATAAGAAGAAGAAGCACTCGGATGCTGCTGTCAACTTCTCAGAGTTCTCCAAGAGGTGCTCAGAGAGGTGGAAGACCATGTCTGCTAAAGAAAAGGGGAAATCTGAAGACATGGCGAAGGCTGACAAGGCTCGTTATGAAAGAGAAATGAAAACCTACATCCCCCCAAAGGGGAGACCAAAAAGAAGTTCAAGGACCCCGATGCACCCAAGAGGCCTCCTCCAGCCTTCTTTTTCTGTTCTGAGTACCACCCCAAAATCAAGGGGGAACACCTCAGCTTATCCATTGGTGACATTGCAAAGAACCTAGCAGAGAGGTGGAACAACAGCGCTGCAGATGACAAGCAGCCCTGTGAGAAGAAGGCGGCCACGCTGAAGAAGTCTGAAAGGATGGATATTGCTGCCTACAGAGCCAAAGGAAAGCCTGATGCAGCGAAAGGGTCAAGGCTAAACGGAGCAAGAAAAAGAAGGAAGAGGAAGATGAGGAGGAGGAGGAAGAAGATGAGGAAGAAGAAGGTGAGGAGGATGAAGAGGACGAGGAAGAGGAAGATGAGGAGGAGGAAGAAGATGAGGAGGAAGATGAGGAGGAAGACGAGGAGGAAGAGGAAGATGATGATGATAAGTTGGTTCTAACGCAGTTTTTTTTTTTTTTTTTTTTTGTCTATAAAGCATTTAAACCCCTGTACACAACTCACTCCTTTTAAAGAAGAAAAGTTGAAATGTAAGGCTGTATAAGATTTATTTCTAAACTATACATTCTTTTTTTTTTTTTTTTTTTGTATAGTTAACACATTACTGAGCGTGTCTTTAGCTAGCCCTGTCCTGGTGGTGTTGTCAATGGTCACTGACCTTACTTGGTACAGTCTGAGGGTTGTAAATTAGCATGGAAATTTAAAGCAGGTTCTTGTTGATACACAAATTAGTTATATATGGGGACAGTAGATTTTTTTGTTTTCCTTTTTTTTTTTTCATCTTCAGCTGACTGTGATGCATGCAGCTTATACGAAGATAATTGTTATTCTATTAACGTAATATCTCTCTGTAATTGCAACAACAACAAAATTACGGCTGTTGTGTTGACATTCTGAATGCTCCTAAGTAAATACAATTTTATATATATATATATGTATGTATGTATGTATGTATGTATAAAACAAGTCCAACTTGTAGTACAGAAGCAGTGACAACCAGGGCATAAAGCACTACGCCGGCGCTGTTTCAATTTCCAGAGGTATTGGCCGTTCATTTTCTGGAGGATGTTCTCTTTTCTCAATCATCTAATTGATGCTTAATTCGCATAGTAAATAAATTAAAGAGCAAAATTCGTAGCTTTGAGCTGCATTGTTGGGTACGCTCCGGTCTGTTTATCACTACTGAGGATTTGGCTCAGGTCCTTTTAGGTGCTCTCTGGAAGCTTGCGTGACATCCCACACAAATGCAGCACCTGAAGTAGAGCAGGTTGTTAGCTACTGAGGGCTGCTAAGGCCGCTCAGGGAAATCTCCTACTGAACAACAAGGAGGAACCAGAGGTCTGGCTATAAAGTGAATCAAGCGTTAGTCACTCTGGGACAGAGGAGGCAGAAATTTAGGCAAAGTAATGTATCTGTGCTGATACATTAACTTGCTGAGGCCAGGAGGAGGGTGGATGGTCACTTATTACCAAATGTCACGGCCAAGGAGCTAGGTATTGTCCGGTCAGTTACGTAATGTGTGAGTATATAACCGGCAGCTTGGTCTCCGACTTCACTTGAGCTGCAAACTTTGCCATCTGAATAACTGCTTCCTCTCACAATGAAGGTGGATGTGGTAAGTTCCTTATGACCCCTACAGGGATGGCTTCACCAGCCCCTCGCTCACCATGTGCTCAACTTCCCTCAGTGGAAGAGGCAACACCAATAAGACCCTCTTCAGTTGGTCCCTGCTAGCTAATTCCTTCCTGTTGTAATCTAGCTGGGGTAGAGGTTAAAAACTCCCTCCCCGAGACTTCCTGTTAAGTCAGGCGTCTTCCTAAAATTTTCTTGAATCCGTAAGGATATCAAGCGGGTGGGGGCTGCTGTCTGTCTCTTCCTTAGCATTTCCTCAGGATGGAAGTTGGCATCAGCTGCCACTGGCTGGCTTGTGCCTGGTTAAGCTGACACACATGTGGGATGAGGTGTTTTAAAATCTAGCTGCTTGGGGGTGTCGTGTCCTCACTTCGTTACGGACCTGGCTAGTGGTGAAATGGGTCAAACTCCTATCTACCAGGGCCCAGACCCTTCCCTGGTCTACCGACCTGACGCAGACCCCGAGTTGGCCAAAAACAAGGACAGCTTCCGAAACTACACCGTGAGTGGGCCCGGTCCCCGTCAATCTCACCTTCTCTGCCCGGTCTCTGGTCCAGCCCTGTGGAGTGCAGCCCCTCCTCTTACCACTGCTCTAAGGGGACTTCTTAGGAAGCCCCATTCCACTTGATACCTGTGAGGCCTGGCCCGCAGGACGGGAGGCCATGGTCTCCAGTGTCCTGCGCCAGTCTGGCACATAGCCTGCATTGATTATCTGGCTTCTGGTTTTTCAGTCAGGGCCGCTGCTGGATCGCGTCTTTACCACCTACAAGCTCATGCACACCCACCAGACGGTGGAGTTTGTCAGCCAGAAGGTAAAAGTAAAAGTTTCCTGCTACGAATGCAGTCTCTCAGGGTGGGAGCCTCCTTGCCTTTTGGTCCAATGTACCCACCGAGTGACCCTACTCTGTAGTTCCCTCTGTGGGACCTGGAGAATGGCTGACTTCTCCCTTCTTACCAGCGCATTCAGTTCGGAAGCTTCTCCTACAAGAAGATGACAGTCATGGAGGCCGTGGACATGCTAGATGATCTGGTGGATGAATCGGACCCGGATGTAGACTTCCCCAACTCTTTTCATGCCTTCCAGACTGCTGAGGGCATCCGGAAATCCCACCCAGACAAAGGTACACTCTGCAGCTGTGGTGGGGGAGGTGCTATCATTGCCCTAGAAGGGGACCAGTCAGGTTTGCTCCTCACCCACAGCCCGCCCCCCCCCGCACCCCACCCCCCCCCCCACCCCCGCACCGTGAGAGAAGCAGACTTCAGAGCCTACCTTTATCTCTGCAGCTTCTAGGTCATATGTCCCTTTTCCACAGACTGGTTCCACCTGGTCGGACTTCTGCATGATCTGGGGAAGACCCTGGCTCTGTTGGGGGAACCTCAGGTGAAGGCCAGTGGTAGGGGGTGGAGGCAGCCTCAGCACTGGGCTTGGGGCACTGTGTGCGGGGGTAGCAGACCTGTTTACACCTCACCCACAGCTGCCTGTCCGTCCTTTCCTAGTGGGCTGTTGTTGGAGACACTTTTCCTGTGGGCTGCCGTCCCCAGGCCTCTGTGGTGTTCTGTGACTCTACTTTTCAGGATAATCCTGACCTCCAGGATCCTCGATACAAGTACTTTGAACTAATACCTCACTTTACCTCAACACGGGACCCCAGCTGGACTTCCCCCTATGCCCCCTGGCCCCGCCCCCCAGTCCGTCACACATGGGCATCTCTTCATCATTGCAGCACAGAACTCGGCATGTACCAGCCCCACTGTGGCCTTGAGAATGTCCTTATGTCCTGGGGCCATGATGGTGAGGGCAGCTGGGGACAGTGTGGGGATGGTGGTGAGGGCTGCCTCTCTGGGCACGTGGCTATGGCATCCCCTTCTCTTGCAGAGTACCTATACCAAATGATGAAGTTCAACAAGTTCTCCCTGCCCTCAGAGGTAAGTTGTGAGAGGAGGGAGGGCCCAGTTAGAAGCCTCACTCAGGAGCCTGGCAGGCCGTGGTGGCGCACGCCTTTAATCCCAGCACTCAGGAGGCAGAGGCAGGTGGATCGCTGTGAGTTCGAGGCCAGCCTGGTCTACAAAGCGAGTCCAGGACTGCCCAGGATACACAGAGCAACCTTGGATCAAAAAACCAAAAAACCAAAAAATAAATAAAAGAAAGAAAAAGAAAAAAGAAAAAAGAAATTAAAAAAAGAAAAAGAAAAAGAAAAAAGCCTCGCTCAGTCCAGCTAGTGTGGCAAATCTGAGTAAGCATGCTGTGTTGCCTTCACAGGCCTTCTACATGATCCGGTTCCATTCCTTCTATCCCTGGCACACGGGTGGTGACTACCTGCAGCTGTGCAGCCAGCAAGACCTGGACATGCTGCCTTGGGTGCAAGAGTTCAAGTACAGAGTTCCTTCCTCGAGGGGTGTGGGTGTGGGCAGTGACTGACTGGGGTCTTGGGGTTGAGGAAGGATCTGTCCTGATGCCTGATGTTGCCTGCCCGCCCCCCCATGTCTGCAGCAAGTTTGACCTCTACACCAAGTGCCCTGACCTGCCAGATGTGGAGAGCCTTCGGCCCTACTATCAGGGGCTGATTGACAAGTACTGCCCAGGCATCCTAAGCTGGTGATATCCTCCCACCGTTGAACCATCACCTAGGCTGGACATCGTCAAGAGCAATAATAGCCCACTCCAGCCTCACTCAGGGCCCCATTACCTGGTTCATGGTCCCCACCCATAGTGGTAGAGGCTGTTTGTGCTGGGTATCAATAAAGACTGAAAGAGAGCGGGGGGGGGGGGGGGGGGGGGGGGGGGGGGGGGGGGGGGGCAGGGGGGTGGAGGTGGCGCACGCCTTTAATCCCAGCGCTTGGGAGATAGAGGCAGGCAGATCTCTGTGAGTTCAATGCCAGCCTGGTCCAGGACAGCCAAGGCTACACAGAGAAACCCTGTCTCGAAAAACAAACAAATAAATAAATAAATACTGAAAGAGATTACAAAGCTGACTCATCACTGGGGCCCACACATGTTGTGGTAGCAGGGGTGGCCTCAGCACAGGCACACCAGTACCATGAACATGCTGCTCATCCTCCTGGCTCCACCTCAGAGCCATCCAACTCACTCCCCCATCAATCCTAGAAACAGTCACTACACTTTCTCTTTTCTAGACTCAGCTTCCTTCAATAGAAAAGGGTGTGGGGGAACCAGGTGATGGTGGTACACACCTTTAATCCCAGCATTTTGGGTTGCAGAGACAGGTAGATCTCTGAGTCTGAGGCCAGCCTGGTCTATAGAGCTAGTTTCAGGACAGCCAGAGTGATACAGAAGAAACCCTGTCTCAAAAACAGAAAAAAAGAAAAGAAAAAGGGTCACTGGGGAGATGGCTCAGCAGTTAAGCACACCAGAGTTTCTCCCAGAGAACCAGAGAATCCAAGTTTAATTCCCAATACCCACATGGCCGTTCACAACTATCTATACCCCCTATTTCAGGGGATTCAATTTCTCAGAAATTCAGGCAAAACACCAATGTACATAAAATAAACAAAAAAAATTTTTTAAAGGGCTGGAGAGATGGCTCAACGGTTGGGAGCACTCCCTGTTCTTCCAGAGGACCCAAGTTGAATTCCCAGCACCCACATGTCAGCTCACAACTGTCTGTAACTCCAGAATCTGACACCCACAGACATGCAATGCACATAAAATAAAAATAAATTATTTTAAAAAATGAAAAGGGGGTGGGCTGATTGCATGAGCTACACCCATAAGCATCCATGCAGGACTCCCCCAGTGCCTTTGGAGTGCCAGAAACTCAGCTCCATCTGGTCTTAGAGTCCCTGGTCTTAGGGGTTTTCCTTCTACTTCCCTCTGAATACAGCACTTCCCGGCGTCTCTTGTTAACATGTGAGTGAACCTGGGGAATTAACCAGAATCATGGGGGTTTGATTGCTCTCAGGTGCTCAGAATTGAAGAAAAGGAGGCACACAGTACCTGCCTTTGATGGTGGAAGCCTTCCTCGGTTATGTGTTGGAACATTTCAGCAGAGAAACTCCCTCCCTTGTGTCCTGGTAGGGCTGTGTGCTTAGCAAGGACAGTAAACACGTTTCTTTGATCTATTAATACCCAATGAGTCTGTTCCTCAGCATCCTTGCAAGGTGGTCTATTTGTGTTTAAGAATATACAGCTTTCTGGGGGCTGGAGAGATGGCTCAGTGGTTAAAAGCACTGTCTGCTCTTCCAGAGGTCCTGAGTTCAATTCCCAGCAACCAGAGGTAGCTCACAACATCTATGGGATCTGATGCCCTCTTCTGGCAATGTGTGTGTGTGTGTGTGTGTGTGTGTGTGTGTGTGTGTGTATACACATACATACATACATGTGTATATATATATATATATACATACATACATATATACACACACACATATACACACAGTTTTCAGTATATTGGGTGTGCTTCAGCCCCCTGATGCTCCAAGCTCTGACTGGAGGCAGAGAGAAGCTCCCAGGGTGGCTCCTGGTCCTTTTGATATGTTTTCAAGAGTCTCTGGTGAATTAGTTGCTATTTAGTTTGACAAGATACCCAAGCTAGGCGTAGTGGCACAGGATTGTAACTCCAGCACTCAAGAGGCTGACACAGAAGGAGCACCAGTTCAAGGTTTGCCTGAGTTATAGAGCTACTTTCTATTAGGGGTGGAGGTTGTGGAGACAGGGCTTCCTTGTGTAGCCCTTGCTGTTCTGGACTCCCTTTGTAGACCAGGCTGGCCTTGAACTCACAGAGATCCACCTGCCTCTGCCTCCTGAGTGCTGGAATTAGAAGCCACCACACTCGGCCTGAACTAGATTTTCTTAAACAAATGAAAATAAATCAGTATTCACAATCAGTGGTGGGCCACGGATGCAGCAGAATGGCAGAATGCCCGTTTTTTTTTTTTTTTTTTTTTTTTATGTATGAGGCCTTGGATACAGTTCCCAGTACCAAGAGACCAGTGGCCTGCCTGCCTGGCTTCCTCCCTCCTTTTCTTTCTTCCTCCCTCCCTCCCTCCCTCCTTCCTCTCTCCCTCCTTCCTTTCCTTCTTTCCCTCTTTTCTTCCTTTTTCTTGTGTTTTTGGGGACTCAACCTAGAGCCTCAGGCATGCCAGGCAAGTGATCTGCCACTGAGGCAGACCCCTCAGGCATCAGTTTTTATACACTAATAACAAACTGTCTGAAAAAGAAAATAGAACAGCAATCTCAGCACTCAGGAATCAGAGACAAGAAGACTGTCATGAATTTCAGGTAACTATAGTGTAAGATTCTACTTCAAAACAAAACAAAATCATGCCGGGCGGTGGTGACGCACGCCTTTAATTCCAGCACTTGGGAGGCAGAGGCAGGTAGATCTCCATGAGTTCGAGGCCAGCCTGGTCTACAAAGCAAGTTCCAGGACAGCTAGAGCTGTTACACAGAGAACCCTGTCTTGGAAAACAATAAACAAAACAAACAAAACAAACAAAAACTTAAAAAAAAAAAAAAGCCCAAAACAAAATCAAACCAAACCAAAAAAACCATGCACACAACAGAAAAGAAAACAATTCCATTTACAGTAGCTACAAAATATGTTTGTTTGTTTTGAGACAGGGTCTCCCTGTGTTAGCCTTGGCTGTCCTGGACTAGTTTTGTAGACCAGGCTGGCCTTGAACTCATAGTGATCCACCTGCCTCTGCCTCCGGAGTGCTGGGATTAAGGGCGTGCGCCACTATGCCTGCCTTGTGGAGAATAAATTTAACCAAGGAGATAAGTGTATTTACATGGAAAAAATATTAAACAATAATGAAATGGACTTCAGAGTGCACAAATAAATGGAAAGATATTCCATGTTGACAGATGAAAGAGTTGATATTGTTAAAATGTCTAAAGTAAGGCAGGCACAGCACACCTGTGATCCCAGCATTTGGGAGGTAGACACAGGAGGATCAAAGGTTACATACCGAGCAGGGCATGGTGGCACACCCCTTTAGTCCCAGCATTTGGGAGGCAGGGGCAGATGGATCTCTGTGAGTTCGAGGTCAGCCAGGTCTACAAAGTGAGTCCAGGACAGCCAGGACTACAAGAGAAACCATATCTCAAAAAACAAAAAACAAAAAACAAAACCCCCCAAATTAACAACAACAAAAGAAGTTACATACCATAGCTGGGCCTTTATCGCCTGCACTCTGAAGGCAGAGGAAGGTGGTTCTCTGTGAAATTGAGGCCAGATTGGTCTACAGAGTGAGTTCCAGACAGCCAGGGCTACACAAAGTAAAAAAAAAAAAAAGTCTTCAAAAAACAATAAAAAAAGAAGTTACATATCAAATTAGAGAGTGAGTTGGGTGACTTGTCTGGAGAGGAATATTAATTCAGAACACGGCTGTTCTGGCAAGAGATCACATCCAAAGACCCTCTAGGCTGTGCGATCCAGCTGGAATACAAACATGTCTTTAGCCCAGGAGACAGAGGCAAACGGATCTGAATTCAAGGCCACCCTGGTATAGAGCAAGTATCAAGTAAAGAAAAGCTTAGATCTAAACAAAGGTAAAGTTAGTTTGTAGAAGGAAGTACCCATGTTAGAAAATAATGTCTAATTGAGTGGCAGAAAAGGTGACAAATCAGAGAAGATTTGACAGAATAGGATATGTCCAACCCTCATGAGAAGAGGGGAAAGGAAATCTACTTAAGAGGGGGTTTTACAGAGAGAGGAGGCAGCTTTTAACCAGGACAGTTATAGAGAGATAGGTTGCAGAGAGAACTCAGGTGAAGATGAAATGAGATACAAGAAGCCAGAAGATTAGAGCAGATTGCTGGGTTAGTTTGAGGCCAAGAAGACCAATCCCAGGCCAAGAGAGAAGCCAGATTATATAAATCAGCTGGGAGAAGAGTTTAAACCAGAACAGCTGAGTTGAACCAGCCAGCCCAGAGCTCAGAAAGAACAAGTAAGGGTGAGCTTATTCAGCGGTAAGTCTCAGAGGCTGAAAACATTCTAGGCCTAGGTTAGATTGTACAGAGGCTAGAAGCTTCCAAGAGTAGGCCTAGGTTAGCAGAAGGAGGCAGTAAGCCTCCCAGACAATTGAGCCAGGAGAATAAAAGTTACTTTTACACTTGACATCCTGTCTCAACAAACAAACAAACCAGCCAAGTGTGGTGGTGCACGCCTTTAATCCCACCACTAGGGAGGCTGAGGCAGGTGGATCTCTATGAGTTCAAGGCCAGCTTCGTCTACAAAGAGAGTCCATGAAAGCCAAGGCTCTGTGTAACAGATAAACCCTGTCTTGAAAAACCAACCAAACAACCAACAAAACAAAATGTGCATGAGCATGTGCACACGTGTGCGTGTGTTTGCTGAGTTTGAGCTCCAGAACCATATGGTAAAAGGAGAGAACCAAATCCCAGTGATTGGTCTCTACCCTCCATATGCATGCTATGGCATATGCATGTTTGCACTCTAAAGTGAACATGTAGCCGGGCATTAGTGGCGCACGCCTGCCTTTAATCCCAGCACTCGGGAGGCAGAGGCAGACGGATCGCTGTGAGTTCGAGGCCAGCCTGGTCTACAGAGTGAGTTCCAGGACAGCCAAGGATACACAGAGAAACCCTCTCTCTTGGGGGAAAAAAAAAGTGAACATGTGCAAGTACTCACACATACATTAAAATATATATTAAAGGGCTGGAGAGGTGGCCCAGAGGTTAAGAGCACTTGCTCTCCCAGAGGACCTGAGTTCAATTCCTCACAACCACATGGTGGCTCACAACCATCTATAATGTGATCTGATGCCCTCTTCTGGCCTGCAGGTGTACGTGTAGGCAGAGCACTGTATAAATAATAAATAAATACATATTTTAAAAAATATAGGTATATATTAAAGCCAGGCATGGTGGAGCACACCTGTAATCCCTGCACTCAGAGGGGCAGAGGCAGGCAGATCTCTGTAAGTTTGAGGACAGCCTGGTCTACAAAGCTAGTGCAGGACAAACAAGGGCATAAGGAGAACCCCTGTCTCGAAAAACCAAAAAATTAAAAAAAAATATATAAATGTAAATGGCTGGACAGATGGCTCAGAGGTTAGGAGCACTGGCTGCTCTTCCAGAGGATCTTGCTTCAATTCCAAGCACCAACATGGCAGCTCACACCTGCCTGTAAGCACAGTTCTAAGGAATCTGACACCCCACATAGACATATACACAGGCAAAACACTAATGCACATAAAAATAAACTGAAGAAAAAATATGTAAAAGTGATTACAACAAAGATCTTCCCACACAAAGGAAACAATCAAATCAACCCGGGGACGAGATTGTCCACTGAGTGTGAGAAAGCACATTTCTAAAAAGGATTAACCGAGAAATGCTTACTAAATAGTAAGAAAATAACTCAATAAAATATGGGCAAAGATAGGGCAGGAGAGATAGCTTAGTGCCTCAGAGCATTTGTTGCTCTTACAAGACGACCTGAGTTTGGTTTCTAGAACACACATGGCAGCTGATAACCACCTGTAATTCCAGGGGATCTGGTGCCCTCTTCTGATTTTTGAGGGCTCTGGTGCAGGATATTTGATCCCACTGGGAACCCCCGAACTGTAAAGATCTCTTTCTTGTTTGGAGTGCTTCAGCCCTAACGCACACCTTTTTTTCTTTTCAAGACAGGGTTTCTCTGTGTAGCCCTGGCTATCCTCGACTCACTTTGTAGACCAGGCTGGCCTAGAACTCATAGCAATCTGCCTGCCTCTACCTCCCAAGTGCTGGGATTACAGGTATGTGCCACCATGCCTGGCTCTTAGCACATACCTTTAAGAGCTTTCTGTACACAGGATTTAATGTTTAACCCTAGGTCAAGAGGAAGAGCAAGACACCAGCTGACAGGGATTAAAGAGTAGGAGAGATTTTTGAGATGAAGGGTATTTAAGACAGTAGGGAGAAGAAGGAGTTTTTTGAGCTTTGAGCTAACAAGCCTCTGGCCCTGGGTTTTTGGCCTTTTCCTCCTGGGCTGTCAGCTGAGCTAGTGAGATTTTTGGGCTTTTTCCTCTAAGATGTGAGCTGAGTAGGAAGGTCAGCTGGGTGCTTTCTTGACCTCTCTGAGCTAGCAGGTTTTCACCCCAGCATCTGGCTCCTGGATCTTTGTTGTTGTTTTGGTTTTTGGTTTTTCAAGATGGGGTTTCTCTGTGTAACAGCTCTAGCTGGCCTGGAACGCACAGAGATCTGTCTGCCTCTGTCTCCCATGTGCTGGGATTAAAGGCATGCACCACCAATTTGATTTTTTTTGTTTTGTTTTTGTTTGTTTGTTTGTTTGTTTGTTTGTTTTAGAGACAAGGTTTCTCTGTATAGCCTTGGCTGTCCTGGACTCACTTTGTAGATCAGGCTGGCCTCGAACTCACAGAGGTCCACCTGCCTCCTCTTTCCCGAGTGCTGGGATTACTGGAGCGGGCCACGGAGCCAAACTTGACTCCTGAATCTTTTTTTGTTGTTGTTGTTTTTGTTTTGTTTTGGTTTGGTTTTTTGAGACAGGGTTTCTCTGTGTAGCCTTGGCTGTCCTGGATTCACTTTGTAGACCAGGCTGGCCTCGAACTCACAACAATTCGCCTGCCTTTGCCTCCCCAGTGCTGGGATTAAAGATATATGCCACCATGCCCAGCGGCTCCTGGTTCTTCTTTTTTTTTTTTTTTTAACATTTATTTATTTTTATTTTATGTGCACTGGTGTTTTGTCTGCATGTATGTCTGTGTGATGGTATCAGATCTTGGAGTTACAGACAGTTGTGAGCTGCCATGTGGGTGCTGGGAATTGAACCCAGGTCCTTTGGAAGAGCAGTCAGTGCTCTTAACCATTGAGCCATCTCTTCAGCCCCTCCTGATTCTTTCTTTATTGGTAAAAATCGAACAATTGGGATTTTCATTTTATAAAACAACAGCGCTCCTGCAGGTATGAGGTACACATATACATTTTTCTTTTATTCTTCTCTCGTATATTACATCCCTGCCTCAGTTTCCCTTCCTACTTTTCCCACCTCCTGTCTTCTCCAGATCCACTCCTCCCCCCTTTCCCTTTAGATAAGAGAAAGCCTACCAGGGATATTAATCCAACGTGGCATAAGAAGTTACAATAAGACTAGGCACAAACTCTCACAAGAAGGCCGGACAAGGCAATCCAATAGGAGGAAAAGGATCCCAAGGGCGGTCAGAGTCAGCGACACCCCCTAGCCCACAAAACCACAGCTACACAACCATACATCTCTGCAGAGGTCCTAGCTCAGACCCATGCAGGCTTCCTGATTGTTGCTTCAGTCCCTGTGAGCTCCTATGAGCTTAGTTGATTCTGTGGGCCATGTTCTTGTGGTGTCCTTGACCCCTCTGGCTCCTGTAATCCTTCCTCCCTCTGTGTATGAGGTGTCCTGAGATCTTCCTAATGTTTGGCTGTGGGTCTTTGCATCTGCTCCCATCAGATGCTGGATGCTGCCTCTCTGATGATGACTCAGCTAAGCATCAATCTATGATAGCATAATAGCATCAGGAGATCTTTTCATTGACTTTTTCCCCTTGCCAGTTGTGTTTGGTTCTCTCCTAGGTCTCTGGGCTATCCAGCTGCTGGTTCCTGGCCACGCAGGCAGTGTTAGGTGTGGGCTCCCTCTCATGGAGTGGGCCTTAAATTGGACCGGTTATTGGTTGGCCACTCCTACAAGTTTTTTGCCCCCGTTACGGCAGCACATCTTGCAGGTAGGATACATTGTAGGTCGAAAGTTTTGCATTTGGGTTGGTGTCCCAATACCAACACTGGACGCCTTGCCTGGTTACAGAAGATGGCTGGTTCAGGCTCCATGTCCCCCCTTACTTGGAGTGTTCTCTAGGGTCACCCTTGTAGATTCCAGGAGTTTCCACTCCAGTTCTAGTGGATCTGATGCTCTCTTCTGACGTATGCAGGCATGTGTCAAACATACAAAATTAAGAGAGAGGGGTGGCACTGTGGTGTAGCTCAGTGGTAGTCTCTCCCTGGCATACACATGCTTTGTGGTCTCAGTTTTATCCCAACAGTAATGGGGGGGGGGAAGCAAAGGTTTTAAGCAGAAATTTCTCTAGAGACATCCAGATCTGAGGTTGGTAGCACACACTTGTGGTCCTAATTACACAGGATGCTGGCTAAGCAAGATAACCACAGCTTGGGTGAAATAGTAAGACCATCATTATCTCTCTCTCTCTCAAAAGACATAAAAACGGCCAACAGGTGTATGAAAACAAAATGCTCAGTATCACTAAGAATCGGAAGAATGCAAACAAAAACTACAGTGAGGCACACCGGGGATGGCAGTTTAATGGTAGAGTGCTTGCCTCACGTGCGGGAGGCCCTGGGTTGCCTCTCCAGCACCACAGCATAGCAAGAGAAGATGCACTGGGATTTCACCTCAGGCTTGTTAGAATTATATATAGAAAAAGATGGTGCATGGGCTGGAGAGGGGCTTTACGGTTAAGAGAACTGGCTGTTCTTTCAGAAGACTGGATTCGATTCCCAGCACCCAATGGCAGTTCACAGCTGTCTATAACTCTAGTCCTAGGGGATCTCTCTCTTCTGGTCTCCTCAGGCAGCAGGCAGGCCACAGACATACATGAGGACAAATCATGCATATACACAAACCAAACAAAATGATTTTACCCCTACACCTGATCAAAATGGAGAGCTGTTTAGCTCAGTCAGTAGAGCGAGACTCTTTATCTCAGGGTCATGGGTTCGAGCCCCACATTGGGCGCCACTTGTAGGCTCTGTTTCTTAACAATTAAACTTTATTATACAACCCAACTAGCTTACACAAGAGGGAAAAAAGGTTAAAGGGAAAAAAGAGTGAAGCTTCCGGTATCCATTCCATGTGACAGGTCCCTAGGTGTCTCTGGCTTGCCTGCTGGTCCAGCCTGTTTGCTGATCCACGTACACTCAAGCCCAGTCTGAACTGCTGCTGCTCTCTCCTCTCCGCCTGCCTGTGTCACCTGTGAAGGGCAGTTTCCTTCTCCCATTGAGGTCGATTAGAAAAACAATAGTCCAGGTGGAGTCCCCAGGTCCGCTTACTGAATTCCAGGCCCAGGATGGCTCCACTTGGTCTATCTCAAGGTATCCATGGTGTGTCCAAGGGTAAAGCCCACCAAGACTGCTTTCACATGTGACAAAGCTTACAGTTCTTCCCACAAGCTGTGGAGCTCCGTCCCAACGGATATGCCTACAACCACAATACATAAGGCTCAGGGGTCGCTGAGGAAGAGGAAGTAGGATGAGTGAAGGAGCCAGAGCAGCAGCCGGGGTGGAGGTGCATGCCTTTAATCCCAGCACTTGGGAGGCAGAGGATTGCTGTGAGTTTGAGGGCAGCCTGGTCTACAAAGCGAGTCTAGGACAGCCAGGGCTACATAGTGAACCCTGTCTAAAAAAAGAAAGAAAGAAAGAAAGAAAGAAAAAAGAAAGAAAGAAAAAGAAAGAAGAGGAGAAAAAGAAACAGCCAGAGGAGCAGGGACTGTATGGCTACATAGTGAACCCTGTCTAAAAAAAGAAAAAGAAAGGAAAGGAAAGGAGAAAAGAAGGATGACACCAATGGACACAGACACGCTGATGTGCACAGGGCAGAAAAGGTGAGGAATCAGAGCATATTTGACATAGTAGGACATGGCCAACTCTGACGAGAGGAAAGGGAAGCTCCTTAGGGAGCAACTCAAAGAGATAGGGGACGGGGCGGGAAGAGAGAGGAGGCAGGGTTTTTGTTTTGTTTTGCTGTTTTTCAAGACAGGGTTTCTCTGTGTAGCCTTGGCTGTCCTGGACTCACTTTGTAGACCAGGCTGGCCTTGAACTCACAGTGATCTGCCTGCGTCTGCCTCCCAAGTGCTGAGATTAAAGGCGTGCGCCACCCAGCTAAAATAAAAAAATTTTTTTGAGATAGAGTTTCTCTGTGTTATCTTAGCTGTCCTAGACTCGCTTTGTAGACCAGGCTAGCCTTGAACTCACAGCGATCCATCTATCTCTGCCTCCGGAGTGCTGGGATTAAAGGTGTGTGCCACCATGCCCGACTTTTTTTTTTTAAAGATTTATTTATGTATACAGTATTCTGTCTGTATGTGTGCCTGCAGGCCAGAAGAGGGCACCAGATCCCATTATAGATGGTCGTGAGACACCAGGTGTTTACTGGGAATTGAACTCAGGACCTTTGGAAGAGCAGCCAGTGCTCTTAACCTATGAGCCATCTCTTCAACCCCCAAGAGGAGGCAGTTTTACAGGGAGAGTTTTTTTTCTTTTTCAAGACAAGGTTTCTCTGTGTAGCCTTGGATGTCCTGGTCCCGCTTTGTAGACCAGGCTGGCCTCGAACTCACAGTGATCCACCTGCTTCTGCCTCCTGAGGGCTGGGATCACAGGCCTGCACCACCACGCCGGGTAACCGGGAGAATTTTACATAGAGAGGCTGAGGGCAGAATGAGCCAGAAAATGAGAAGCCAGAAGGTTAGAGCAGGTTGCTGAGTTAGAGACCAAGCAGAGCAATGAAGGGTCGAGAGAGAAGCCAGATTGAGAAAGTCAGCTGGGAGAGGAGTGTGAACCAGCCAGCCCAGAGCTCAGAAAGAACAAGTAAGGGTGAGCTTACTAAGCAGTAAGTCTCAGAGGCTGAAAACATTCTAGGCCTAGGTTAGATTGTATGGAGGCTAGAAGCTTCCAGGACTAGGCCTAGGTTAGCAGAAGGAGGCAGAAACCCTCCAAGACAATAATTGAAAAAGGCGAATAAAAGTTTATTTTGCACCAACTGGTTATCTAATACCAAACAGTCAGATCTGAGTATGCGATATCAATGAATTAAGGCATATTTATTTGGGCTGGAGAGATGACTCAGAGGTTAAGAGCACTGATTGCTCTTTCAAAGGTCCTGAGTTCAATTCCTAGCAACCACACGGTGGCTTATAACCATCTATAATGAGATCTGGCGCTGTCTTCTGGCCTGCAGACAAAACACTGTATACATAATAAATACATAAATCTTAATAAAAAAGGAATACTAATTTTATACTGTGTGTGTGTGTGTGTGTGTCTGTTTGTCTGTAAGTCTGTGTTTAACAATAATTAAAAGCAGGTCATGACAGCTGGGTGCATGCCTGTAATCCCAGCACTCAGGGAGGCAGAGGCAGGTGGATTGATTTGAGTTCAAGGCCAACCTGGTCTACAAAGCAAATCCAGGACAGTCAAGGCTACACTGAGAAACCCTGTCTTCAAAAAACCCCAAAAATAAATAATAAAAGCATGTCACAAATTTGAGAGGAGTAAGGGACAGTAGTACATGGGAAGGTTTGGAGGGAGAAAGGAGAAGGAGGAAATTATGTAATTATGTTATAATCTCAAAAAATTGTCTAAAAAACATAAGAATAGCCAGGCGGTGGTGGTGTATGCCTTTAATCCCAGCACTTGGGAGGCAGAGGCAGGTGGATCTCTGTGAGTTTGAACCCAGTCTGGTCTACAAAGAGAGTCCAGGACAGCCAGGGCTGTTACACAGAGAAATCCTGTCTCGAAAAACAAACAAAAAAGAATAATGCACCAGTGAGGATGTGGAGGAAAGTGACTATTTTCACAGTTTTATTTTGTCTTTTGGAGACAGGGTTTCTCTGTGTAATAGCACTTGCTGTCCTCTGCTCTGTAGACCAGGTTGGTCTGGAAGTCAGAGATGCACTGGCCTCTGCCTCCCAAGTGCTGGATTAAAGGCATATGCCACTACTGACTGCCCACTTTATTTTCATACTATTACTGGAAATATAAATTAGTGGAGCCATTATGGAAAACAGTTGATTTTATGTAACCATACACAATCATATATATAATGGAAGTAGAAGTCTGTTTCTACTTTGTGTGTGGACTTACTACTTTCCAATACGTGGATTGTCAACACCCACACCCATGGTGTATCTTATCTAGTGGCAGGACAGGCCTGATGGGGGAGGGGAGGGTGGAGAAAATAGAGGGCAGGGAGGAACTGATGGTGGGCAATCTGCTTAACATATAATATACAAGAAAAAGGATAATTAAAAAAAGTTTTAAGGGGCTGGAAAGATGGCTCAGTGGTTAAGAGCACTGTCTACTCTTCCAGAGGTCCTGAGTTCAATTCCCAGCAACCACATGGTGGCTCACAACCATCTGTAATGAGATCTGATATCCCCTTCTGGCGTGCAGGCATTCATGCAGGCAAAACACTGTATACATAATAAATAAATCTTTAAAAAAAAAAAAAACCCAACCTAAAAAAGTTTTAAACAATATGGAGGCTCCTCAAAGAAACTGAAAGTATAATTGCGTTTCATGCCTGTAATCACAGCAGTCAAGAGACTGAACCTGGTAAAAAAAATTTTTTTCTCTAAGGGAATTCCTCCCTTTTTTTGTTTTTCAGAGACAGTATCTGATACTACACCTTCGGCTAGCCTCAGATACAACCCCCAACAACCCCAATTCAGTTTGCCAAGGGAGCTGCACAGCTCTCTTCCAGATAGGTTTTTGTCTGGTTTGATTTTCCTTTTTTGTTTTTGTTTTTGTTTTGTTTTGTTTTTCGAGACAGGGTTTCTCTGTGTAGCCTTGGCTGTCCTGGACTCGCTTTGTAGACCAGGCTGGCCTCGAACTCACAGTGATCCGCCTGCCTCTGCCTCCCGAGTGCTGGGATTAAAGGCATGCACCACCATGCCCAGCTCTGATTTTGCTTTTAAATCAAGAGTTTATGTGTAGTTTAGGCTAGCCTGGAACTGTCTGTCTAGACGTGTGATTCTTCTGTCTCAGTCTTAGTTTTCTGAATGCTTGCCACCATGCCTGTTTCTTAAAGGAGAGCGACAGAGAGAAAGAGAATGAGAGAGGGGTGAATGCACGTGTGCTTCCATGCAGACGGGAACTCCTGTGTGTGAGTCCACATGTGCATGCGTATGGATGCCCAGGCTGAACCAGAGCTTGCCATTTTGGTTATTTTGGCTAGCCAGCTTACTCCAGGGAGTCCTTGTCTCTGTGTTAGGATTAAAAGTTGGCTTCACGGTCATCCATGTTTTCCCCTGAATTCTGAGGGGAATGGTTTTACTCCCTCCACTCTCTCCCAAGCTCAGAAGAGATAACCTTCCCCCCCCCCCTCTCAGACACAGGGTTTCTCGGTGTAGCCCTCCCTACCTGCCTCTGCCTAAGGTATGCATGACCACTTCCAGGCTTTTCTTTTCTTTTTTAGATAATTATTAATAGGAGTGAGTGCTGAGATGGCACACCTGGTGAAAGTGTTTGCCACCAAGCAGGAAGACCTGAGTTTAATTGTTGGAACTAATGTGATGGGAGAACCAGCTCCCATTAGCTGTCTCTATCCTCCACAAGCATGTACTACCTAGTATAAATAAATGTAATACATTTTAAGTCCTAAACACACATACACAAAATATATATGTTAACTAACTGACTCATATGTTGAACACATTTCAATTTATCATATAGTATATCATAAATACATAATTTGCCAATTTAAGAGATAGGGGGCCACACAAGGTCAATTTCTAGGTGTCTAGAATTTAAAAGAAGAAGAAGAGGAGGAGGAAGAGGAGGAGGAGGAGCATGGACTAAGGAGAGTTCCTGTTTAAGGGATATAAGGCTTCTGCTTGGGGTATTGGGAAAGTTCTAGAAACAATGGCAAGAGAATATAGTTACAAAATATTTTGAGTGCTACAAAAATATAGACTTAGATACACTGATGGCTCAGCAGTTAGTGTGCTGCACTTTCAGAGGATCCAAGTTCAGGCTCCACCCCCGTATCTGGTGGCTCAACTGTTTGTAACCCCAGGGGGATCTGCTGTCTCTGCCACCTGTGCTCACATGTACATACCCAAACAAACATGTAATTAAGGGCTATTAAAGTCAATCTTTAAAATAAGGTTAAGGGGTCGGGGAGATAGCCCAGTTAGTAAACTGCTTACCACATAAGTGGATCTTCACAACACATAAAAAAACAAAAAACATTAGCCAGGCGTGGTGGCACACGCCTTTAATCCCAGCACTCAGGAGGCAGAGGCAGGCGGATCACTGTGAGTTCGAGGCCAGCCTGGTCTACAAAGTGAGTCCAGGATGGCCAAGGCTACACAGAGAAACCCTGTCTCGAAAAACCAAAAAACCAACAAAACAAAAAAACAAAGCTGGGCATGGCTAGGCACGGTGGTGCTCACCTTTAATCCCAGCACTTAGGAGGCAGAGGCAGGAGGATCTTTGAGTTTGAGGCCAGAGAGTGTTTAGGGCAGCCAGAGTTACTCAGAGAAATCCTGTCTCAAAGTAAAACAAAAACAAAACCCACTGAACAAAACAACAAATACATATCAACACTGGCAGTTTTCGGGATAGACAGACAGGAGGGTCCTTGGAATTTGCAGTTGTGTTGCAAGATGCCAGGGAGGAGGGCTCTGACCTCCTGACCCTGAGAAATGGACTCCAGCTCCACTGTGTCCTCTTCCCAGGACAGGGCTAGAGGGGACCACAGGCACCTTCTTTTTCCATGCCAGGTCTAGTACCTCGGCTAACACAAACATCTCTGCTCTTCCTCCTTTATCCTTTTTACACTCTGACCTTTCTGAAGACCAGAAGTAAAGCAGGAGGTGGAGAGAGGCTATGTTCTAGAACGTTCCCTGGTCTTTGGGTGGTTCTATTTCTGGAGGGTTCGGGGGAAAAAGTTTCAAGACAGTTTCTCTGTGTAGCCTTGGCTATCTTGGACTTCCTTTGTAGACCAGGCTGGCCTTGAACTTACAGCGATCTGCCTGCCTCTACCTCCTGAGTGCTGGGGTTAAAGACGTGTGGCACCATGCCATGCCCAGCTTAGGTGGCTCTAGTTTCATCTTCTTCCATTGGCCTCACAGCTCTCACCTTGCAGGTCTGCCAGGCTATGCCACACTGAGGCTTTTTTAAAATTTAAAAAAAAAAATTTTTTTTTTTTTTTTTGAGACAGGGTTTCTCTGTCTTGGCTGTCCTGGACTCACTTTGTGGACCAGACTGGCTTTGAACTCACAGCACTCTGCCTGCCTCTGCCTCCGGAGTGCTGGGATTAAAGGCATGTGCCGCCACTGCCAGGCTGCCTTTTTGTTTATTTTATGGAGAACATTGAATGACAAGGAAGGAGCCCATTTAATAACCAGTCTAGGCTGTACCACTGTCCTCAGGTCTCCTCAGAAGGAAGAAACCACCAGTAAATGGGTATGTAGAAATGGTGCCTTTATTGGTGCTGTCTCAGGGGCAGGCCGGCCCTGTGTCATGGACCCACCACCCCTGGCTCCTATCCTCAGGAGGCCTAGCTCACCCTTTCCACAGCGGGGCTGGGTAGGAGCTCCAGACTCAGGCCTTTGCACCTATGGGTACATTGATTACAGTGTTTCAGGAAAGGTCCTGAGCTGCCCTCATGCCCACTTCTGGGTTGGCTGCCAAGACAGTAGAAGGTGACTAGTGAAGAGTGTGGTTGGCATAGAGGGACAAGTAGGGCTCTCAAGTAACACCAGGTTATCCTCAGGGGTAGCGCTCCAGTCTGCATCTGCCCTGGCAGGACTGGCTAAGGCACAGTGGCTGGGCTCTGTCATGGTATGTGCTGGAATCCCGGGGATCTGACTCTGTCAGGACATGTAGCTGGGCTGACAGTACATGAAGCTATTTTTTACGCCGGGGGACCCAGGAGTCACTGCTGTTGCTGTTGGGAGCCAGGCCAGCCCGCTCAGAGGTAGCTCTGGAATCCTTCTTGGGAGTTTGCTTGCGTCTTTCCTCTCTAGCCAGTTTTGAGGACTGGAGTGGGCGGGGAGCCAGTAGGGTCCGCATGACTCGGATAGTCACCACTGCCCCCAAGAGCCCCCATAGCAGGATAGAAGGCTCCAGAGGAGACAGCTGCATCCGCACCCAGTTCAGCGTCTGAGCTAGGGTACTGCTGGGGCTGCGGGTCCGGGGTGGACTCTTATCCTATGGAGACAAAACCGAGAAAAACCCACGAGGTTTACACCTGCAACAGGCAAACACCCTGCTACCTCTCACCAGTCCAGCGGACTCCTTCATACCTGAAGCCCAAACTGTTGGAGCAGCGTCTCCAGCGTTGGGTCCCCCAGGGATACAGGTGGGAAGAATTCTTCTACCCACTGGCGGTGCCACCACTGGCTGTAACAGAATGATAGTCACTATGTGGCTATAGCCCAGGCCCTGGCACCCCATCCACCACTGCAGGCTTACTTTTGCTCCCCGGGCTGTGAGAACCAGTACTTATAGCGCTGGGCCCGCAGGTAGGTGGGTGGCCGCTCATGAAAGGGATACTTGGCAACCTGGTTCTGGACCAGCCGGATCACTGCGGCAGGGGAAGAGAGCTTACTGTGGCTCTGAACTTGTCCTTTCCTTCCCAGCCCCTTTCCCAGACTATCCCTCACCTGGCTCCTTGCCCTGCAGGAGACGGAGCACCAGGCTGGTGAACCAGGGGCTGTGTGTATGTGGGCCAAGGGCTGCAAACCACATCTGCCAATCAAGGCGCGGCTGATGGGGGATCAGGAAAGGGGGTGGTTGACTCACATTCCCGGGTTTGTACATGAATTCAATCTCCTGATAGATGGACATAACGTTAGCTGGGAAGGCTGGACCTGGGTCCCTTCACCCCCACATCCTTTGAGAGGGCTCACTGTCCAATGGTGTCCGTCATAGCTGCCCTCCAGCACCACTTCAGGCCGCCCACCCAGACCAGTCATCCGACGGAAAAGGCCGTATGAGTTGGCTAGCTGGAGATGCTCCACGGAACTGAACAGGCGATGAGCTCCAGTCCAGAGACGCCCGTGGGTCTCAGGCTCCATGTAGGAGTAAGGTACCTGCAGGCAAGCAGGCCACAGTTCAGTCCTGCCCCATCTTCCCCCAACCCCATTCTCCACAGGGTTACCTACTAGGCTGATCAAGAACAAAGCCACTGTGGCGGTGCCCAGGATGGAGAGCTGGATACTGGCAAAGAACTTCCGCAGCCATCCTTGTACATGAATCCACCTGGGGACATGGGGCCCGTGTATGGTCAGGCCTTATCTGAACACAGCCTCCTCTCCACTGCCCTCAGGTATATACACACCTCCAGAGGGCGATAAGCAACTCCCAGGCCAGGGAGGCTGCCCCCAGCCACACAGTAGGCAGGGTTACCATCTTCAGCCACTGGGAGAACTGGTGGAAGGTGAAGGCTGCCAAATAAGGGGGGGGGGAATTGTGATTAGGGGCTCACCCAGCCCATTTCCTTAGACCCCCTCCCCAAGTTGGCACTCACTGGTTTTAGAGACGATGATATCCTGCTGCCAATCAACCTCCAGGCCAAAGTAGTGCACGGTGCCATAGGCCAGCAGCCCATAGACAGTCAGCTCCAGCAGCAGGGACAACATGGTCAGCAGGGTCTTGGGCCAGGCTATGGGTATGGACAGTCACAAGTTGGCTGAGGATCTACAGCTAAGGGGCTGGGGTGGAGGTGGAAAAGGGGTTCTTGGGAAAAACCAGGCAGATGACATCAGTCTGGTTGTTATAACAGGATGACACTCACAGGTGTGCATCTTCTTGTGGTACCTGTGGCCAGGCTCTGCAGACAGGTGACGGTCATCCAGGAGGGCAGTGGTGAGTACCAAGGTTAGCAGGTTGAAGAAATTATAGTTGCCAGTAATGATAATCAGGATTTGCAGTAATGCCTGCACGGGAGGCCTGCAATCAGATCTATGGAGGGCTCTTCTTCCTGGGCCCTACTAGCCTGGAGTCTGACATCTTCACAAAGATGACAGCCTTACCGGACGGTACACACCTGAACTGAATAGCAGCACATCTCTGCTTGCAATGCTTTCTCTACAGCACCCATCTACCTAAGCACTCCCAGGCCTGCTCTGGCCCCAACAAGACTCACTGGCCAGCGGTGATGTCCATACTCTACCCACCTGAGCATAGAAGGCAGCCAATCGTAGGCGGCGAATGGGGGCAAAGAACAGAGGGGGAACTGCAATCTCGATGAGGAAGGTGGCCACCACGCTGAGCTTGTGCAGCCAGACAGGCAGGTGGTGGGCAAACCAGGCAGCTGGTGTGGGCAGGCACTGTGTCTCATAGTGGTAGGTGAGGGCTGCAGGTAATGGGTTGGAGGTCAGGGCTGCTTAAGAGCTTCCACACCACCCCAGCTCCAGGCCCAGGCCCTCACCAGTGAGTCCCCACCACGCAGGACAGCGGCTGGTCAGCTTGACTACACCAGAGGCGAACATGAGTCGGAACAGCAGCCAGCGCACGAGCCAGAATGGGAGGTCCTCATGGAGTGAGGCGCCTGCTAATCCACCCTGGGGGACCTTGTGCTTGGATGGCTGCCTCAGTGGGGCTACCAGTATAGCCAGGAAGCCCGTCTCCAGCAGCAGGGAATCCCTACAAGGAGAGGAACTATTATAAAGGGTTTTTCCCTATTAAGGTTGCTTCCCTCCCAGGCTCCTCCCAGGAGAGGCAAACATCCCTGCCCAGCCTCAGGCAGCACTTGGCCCAGGAAGTCACTCACCACTGGAAATAAAGGAACACTTGGCCCACCTGTAGGGAGAGGAGCTGTTAAGAGAGCCATTGTGTTTCTGCTGCATGAGGTGACACAGAGCAGGTGGATTAGACACAGGCTGAAGTTCTAAGGGTCTCACTTGCCTGGCACACTGATAGGTAGGCAGCCCAGAGCAGCAGGTAGATCAAGGGATGTCGCAGGGAGTTCAGGAGCAGGGCACCCAGGGCTAGCACGGTGCCCAATAGAGTCAGTAGATCCAGACCCTGGGCAGTATCCAGCCCCAGTTTTGGTGCCTCCCACAGCAGCGTTGGTCTTTCCCACAGCTGCTGCCACCGACCCTTGCCTTGGGGCCGCAGTGTTCTTCGAGCAGGAAGGATGCCCTCTGGGCCATAGAGGCCTGTGGGAGGGCATGGCAGGGCCAGGTCTTAGATACTGCCTTCCTAAACTAAATCCATCCGAAGTTAGGTCCTGAAGGTGCCCACCACCAATCAGCTCCAGGAAGGCAGGCGCCCTATTGTTAGAGTCTCCAAATGCTCCCCCCCTCCCCCGCCTCCCGCACCCCTGCATCCCAGGTTGTGCCTGCAGATGTTCCCACCCCAGGTAGGGCTTGCTCTACCAGATGCTCTCTCAAAGTTAGGAATTGTTGACCCCAACCTCATGTTCAGGAGACTTGACTCTGGGTCTGCAGCTTCCCCCAAGCAGAGCCCAATTCCTCTCCTACCTGCCCCACAGAGTCTAGGTTGAAATCTGCTACCTACACTCCCCTCGGGGTTCTACCCTGACCCTAGATAAGAATCCTAATAGTTACGGAAACCCTAACTATGCGCACCTTTCTCTCGCCCGCCCAGCCCCCAACTCTTCTTGCCTGCAATACACAAACTATCGCCCCCTAGCCCCGCGTACAGAGAGGCCTGGACCTCACAAGCGCCGCAGAGAGCTCACATGCAGCAAGGCGAAGAAAGGGATGATATACCACGTGTGAGTGTTCCACCCTCGGCACCCTCACCTGGGATCTGGGTGTAGAGGGACGCAAAAGCGAACAAGTAGACTGCGGCCACACCCTGCAGGAAAAGCTGCTGTGGCACCCGGGAGCTCGCCATGTCCGCTACGCGGTCCTCAAAAGCAGTGCCACCGCTACAGCCCCGCCTCAGGCCCACGCCCCAGTCGGAATCCGTCCGGTTTGGCCACGGAGCTCCACCCAGTGCCAAGCAAATCCCGGTTTACTCGCCCAGAAACTTAGTCTCTTCGAATGCTCCTGGGCCCGCCCCAAACGCGCAGCCACGCCTTTTGCGTAGGCCCCGCCCCCGGCTAGGGCCGCCTCTTTTCCTCCTGTGCTTCCATTTACCTCTTCAAAGATGGGCCCGCGTTACGTCATAGGTGTGCGCGTCGCGTCCTGTGTACGTACTTCCTGGGCGGGAACGCCAAAATGCCGCCAGAGCCAGTAGCTGGTTAAACCTGTTGTCCCTATCCGGAGCCAGTGTACGGTCCCGGGCCTCTAGTCCCTGTCTGGACATGGAGGATGTGGAGGTGCGCTTTGCTCACCTCTTGCAGCCCATTCGGGATCTCACTAAGAACTGGGAGGTTGACGTGGCGACACAGCTGGGCGAGTATCTGGAGGAGGTGAGGGCGGCGGGGGAATGGCACCAGCCTGGGGACCCAGGCTGCACTGCCACTCTCCGCCTCCAGGTCTGTAGCCGTCTGGTGTTTTGTCTTTAGTCTTGTTTCTTTACTCCCCCAACTCCAGTCTGCCTCGGGAAACTTTGTTCAGTTAGATTATCCTGGCGCTGTCAGTTTCAAGTCTCTGCCGATTAGTGAAAATTGTAATCGATTTAGTTGGTGATAATTTTATCCAATGAATATATTATTTCCATTTTCTTTGAGGAGTGCAATACGTTAGGAAGCATAATTTTTGTTTTGTTTTTGCAATGTTTAGGAATTGACCTAGGATTTTGTACAAGTTTGGCAAGCGCTCTACCACTAGCCTTTTTAATTTGGGAGGGGGGTTTCGAGACATGGTTTCTCTGTGTAGCCTTGACTATCCTGGACTCGCTTTGTAGACCAAGCTGGCCTCGAACTCAGCGATCCGCCTGCCTCTGCCTCCCAAGTGCTGGGATTAAAGGCGTGTGCCACCACCGCCCAGCTGCCTTTTTAATTTCTTTTTCCTTTTTGTGCCCCCTTTCTCCTTGGTGGGGGGGGGGGGCAGGCCAAGGCAGGCCTTAAACTCGAAATCTTCGTGTCTCAGACACCTGATTATTTGCGAATACTGATCGACCCTACTGTGTGTGGACTCTTACTGTATTGGAGAGGTCTGCATCCGGAAGGGATTTCCTAGCTTAGACCTCAAGCTCCGCCCACGTCTCCTCCCTAGAGTAGAGCGACGCACCCACACCCGGGCCTCTTAACTTGAGCCAGCTCTGTCCTAAAGGATCCGCCCTTGGTTTGTGCTGTAGTCTAACCTATAACATTCTATGCTAACAGTTTTAGCTGCCGTGTCTAGGTCCTCGGTTTGTGCCTTTTCACTCCTTAACCCAACACAATCGGAATCCATTACTGAATAGTTATAGATCTGTCTTGAACAGTAGCGGTGTTCATCTTACAGAATACAAGAGACACTGGAAATGTCTTGCAATTAATACAGTTGGGGAGCATTTGTTGGTCTGATCATTTCTATTCTGAAACAGTACTGTTAAGATTTCTATTTCACTGCTTCTTTTTTTCCTCACTTAAGTGTTGAGCTACTCGGGGTGGAGCCTTCTTTCCCTTAAAAATAGAAAATCTTACTTGTGTGATTTTTAAAATATAGGTTTTCAACCCTATGTGCTGGGATACACCCATACTGCTCCTCCTTGTAAGCTGTCCCAGTGTTGCCTCCAAATCTGTTTGTTCTAGCCACTCCTTTGGCATGTGCTGGGATGTTATATACGCTCTTGGGTTTTATTTAATGTGGAGCTTTTGACTGCTGGTCCACATTCTAGCTCTCTATTTTGGTATAGAGTTTTACTGTATAACTAACGGTGAAAATTAAGAGATGTAGTAAGGCCTCATATCCCACGCCAACTTTATCTATGGAGTCTGTCGATTATGTTGCCAGAATGTTCCTTAAGTTCGTCTGTTCCTCCATTATGTCTAGGCCTATTACACCTAGATATTTAAAACCTTCCCATCCAAGTTCCTAGATTGGGCGCCATCCAGCAGTAAGAATTAAAACTGGAGAGAGAAATGGGGTGTAGTGAGCTGGAGAGATAGTTCATCACTTCAGAGCACTGGCTGGTCTCCCATAGGACCCAGGTTCAATTCTAAGCCTCCACAGGACACATAAGAACTATCTGTAACTTCCAGGGCATCCAATGCCTTCACCTGGCCTCCACTGGCACCAAGCACACAAGTGGTGCACAGAATTGATGCAAGCAAAACACCCACTTAATGTTTTAGAAATGTAAAATGATTGCCAGAGAGGTGACTCTGGTTAAGAGCACTTGCTGCTCCTGCAGAGGACCTGGGTTCGGTTCCCAGAACCAAATCATGCAGTTCACAGCGGCCTTTAACTCTCAGGGGTTCTAGGACCGCATTCTGGTTCTGTGGACCCCTGCAAGCACACGGCGCACATAAATCAAGCACATGCACATCTTTGGGGGGAAAATTATAGTCAGGCCACAACATTGGTTAGTTTAAAGCCCTTGGGGTTTTCATTGCATGTGTTGCTCAGTAGTTTTTGCTTTACCCATGAGTATTCTGTACCTCTGTACCTCGTGCGGGTTTTTTGTTTTTGTGATTTTGACTTTAAAAATTAAAAGTAGTGTGTGTGTGGGTACATGCATGCCAGTGTGCTTGTGGAGGTCAGATGGCAACTTGTGGGAGTCTGTTCTTCTACTGTGGAGGTACTGGGAACTGAATTAGGTCACCAGGCTTCATGGCAGTGTCATTTATCCACTGAGCCAGCTCACTGGCCACAGGCTTCATGTGTGGTAGGCAAGTGCCCTGTCACTAAGCCACACCTCAAGATGCTCTCCATTGTTGCTATGGTTGTTTTGAACAGTCAACCTATGGCATCCCGTGCTTGTTCTTGGCTGAAGGGTATTTGTAATTTCTTGTCTTACTAGTGACTCTTCTACTTACAGCTGAGTCTTTTTCATCCTTTAAGTCTTTTATTATTTATGTATTTATTGTATTTTGGCTTCTCAAGAGGCAGGTTTCTCTGTGTAACCCTGGCTGTTATGGAACTCACTCTGTAGACCAGGCTGGCCTCAAACCCAGAGATCCACCTGCCTCTGCCTCCCTAGTGTTGCGATTAAAAGTGTGCGCCGCCACGTCCGGCCCTCATCCATTAAGGCTTAAGTGTCAGCTGACCATTTAAAGTAATTCTTTCTGTTACAACACAATGTCACAAGCTATTCTTCAGCTTGCTTGCTTGTTTGTGGTCTGTCTCCACCCCACAGGGTAGAGACTACGTATATGCTTTCTTCTCCTTTGTAGAATAACTGACACATAGTAGGTGCAGGATAAATGCATATTAAATGAACATGTGATCTGATGATCAACTTGCCCTGCATAGTTGGCCGAGAACTGCCAAGAGCAGTGTTAGGAAGGAGGTCACACTGTGGAGTCAGTTTTCCTAAAAGGGTCTGTTAAATTTGCTTCCTGGGTTGACCAGCTCTGCTTCTCTACGCTGGGTATATATTACTGTCGTTTCTGTTATCTCAATACTTTTTTTTTTTTTTTTAAGATTTATTTATTATGTATACAGTGCACATTAGATCACATTATAGATGGTTGTGAGCCACCATGTGGTTGCTGGGAATTGAACTCAGGACCTCTGGAAGAGCAGTCAGTGCTCTTAACCTCTGAGCCATCTCTCCAGCCCTGTTATCTCAATACTTGATAGTGAAGTGGAGGTAGGAGGGTCAGTTCAAGATCATTTTTGGCTGCAGAATAAATTTGAAGCTAAGCCTGAGCTATATGAGACCTGTTTCAAAATTCAAATAACAACAAAACGGCTCCTTTGTATCTCCTGACACTTTGCTACTCGGCCACTGGTGCTGTCTATGCTCTCTGTTTGTTATCCATACAGTTACCAGAGTGTTCTAACATACCTTATGGTATTACATTATTTATTCATTTATTTATTGTGTGCCAATAACCACCTTAAAGTTAAAAAAAAAAAAAAAAAAAGGATGGCAAGCAAAGAATAACTTACGCTTTGATAAAATTCCTGCTCTTGAGGCAGAGGCAGGTGGATCTGTGAGTTCGTGGCCAGCCTTGTCTAAAAAGCGAGTCCAGGACAGTCAAGGCTACGCAGAGAAACCCTGTCTCGAAAAACAAAAACAAACAACAACAAAAATTAAACAAAATTCCTGCTCTTTAGGGAGTATGGGTGTCAAAGTAGGAATCACATTGTTGGGTATTATTTGGCCTAAGCACTGTTTCTTTCTGTTTTATATAAACCAATGTAATCTTTACAACAAAAACTGAAATAGTCACTAGAGAGATTAATGAAAAGCCGGACATCACAGCTGATAGTGGACAAAGCAGACCTCTTCCCACCCACCCCCACCCCCGCCTGTATCTGTGTTGTCACAAACAAATATTAGAGTGGAAAGAAAAACTTAGGATACTATAAAGGCTCTGACTGAGGGACCTGATTTTATTTGAGGTAAAAAAGGAGTTGCCATATCTGATGAGATGAAACATTCTATGTACTTGCCTCCGGGGAAGGCATAAAAGTGTAGCTCACAGGGAAAGGATGGAAGCTGGAAGAAACTGGTGAGTTTAGAGACCTCCCTTGGAGGCCTTGTTTAGAATTTCTGGTTTTCTTCAGGTTTTCTCCAAGTGGCAGAAAACCTATAAAGAACAGACAGGAGAAGACTGGGGGTCTGGAGGAGCCCTGTTAGAGGTTAGGCTGGCCTAGGGCAGCTGCCACTGGACAGGAAGCTGAAGTGGTACGGGCTGTTCCCAGGTTGAACTGGCTGGTGAGCGAAAGAGCAGAGGAGCCCAGATCATTCTGTTTCTGGGCATAAGTGGGGCTGCTTGGAGTCCAGCATGGACTTGTTGATGTGATACCTGTTTATAAAAATCTGGATAGTCAGCTGGGTGTGGTGGCGCACACCTTTAATCCCTGCAGAGGCAGAGGCAGAGGCAGGGGGATCGCTGTGAGTTTGAGGCCAGCCTGGTCTAGAAAGCAAGTCCAGAAGAGCCAAGGCTACACAGAGAAACCCTGTCTCGAAAAACAAAACAAAAACTTGGATAGTTGAATAAGACAGTTTGGGCAGTAGTAAGAGTGTCTGCAAGAAACCTGAGTTCAATCCCCAATACCTTGAAGAACAGTTCTGTGGGGTGTCTTGATTTTTTTTTCTAAGACCCTCAATAGGTATTTGTAAATGGAACCCCAGAACCTCAGGAAGAAAGCTGTTCTGAGGATAGGTTTGGCAATTGTTGACATAAGTGTGGCTCATAGCTTGACCAGGGAGGGACAGATGCACATGGCATCCATCTGTCCATCCCTGTTCAAGGGGAAAAAAAATAATCAAAACACTGGTTAAGAGCCAAGGCTCACAGAGGCCAAGGAGGATTGCAGAGGGAGAGCTGCTTACGCCACCCATTTCCTGTCTCTGCCTGGGTAGGTACAATGTGGACTGCTGATGAGAGCTGGTATGCAGCTTTAACCATCATGGTCAGTATCCTTTGGGCACCTCCCTCTTCCAAAATACTTGGTTTCCAAGGATCTAGGAAGCAGGGGACTCACAAAGGTGTACCTTTCCTCTAGAAACAGCCAGAGGCAGCTGGCAAGCTCTAGAGTAGGCTAGGAGTTATCTGTGCTTGTGGGTGGTGGACTGAGCTGCCCTGGGAGGACGTGAGCATAGGCTTCTCCTGTACTGCTGTCTTACTGCCTTTGAGACTGTCTCACTATGTAGCTCAGGCAGACCTTGAGTCCTGCCTCCGTCTCCCACCTGCTGGCATCACAGGCATGCCCACCAAGTCCAGCTCACTGATGTTCTTTCCTACAGCTGGACCAGATCTGCATTTCTTTTGACGAAGGCAAAACCACAATGAACTTCGTCGAGGCAGCACTGTTGATCCAGGGCTCAGCCTGTGTCTACAGTAAAAAGGTGGGTTCCACGGCAGCTCATGTCTGTGCTTCAGGGTTGAGCTCCTTCCAGGGCAGCAGCACGATACAGATCTGCGACTTGCCTGCACCATAGGTCACACTTCATTACTCTCAATGCCAGAGAAACTGGGGGTTTATGGTTTGCTTTTTTGAGACACATCCCATGCATCCCAGGCTGATCTCAAACATTGTGCGTGCATATCAGAGGAAAATAACCTTGAACTTCTGATCCCTTTGCCGCTGTCTCCTGGAGTGACAGGAGTATGACAGGTGTATATCACTGTCCAATTTTTGGAGTCTTTAGGGCAGGGTCAAAGGTAAGGCTTTGTGCATGCTAGGTACATGCTTCACCAAGCAAGCTGTATCTCCAATCTGTTAGGTTTTGAGTTAGGGTTTATTAGCTCAGACTGGCCTTGAGCTTGCTCTGTGTTTGGATAGCAGACGTGATCTGCAGTGCCAAGGTAAATTTGAGTTCCGAATGGTTCAGTTGGCAGAAGTGCTGTCTAAACACGAGGACTGAGCTTGGGCCCTCAGCACCCACATAAAGATCCAGGTGTGACTGTGCATCTGACCCTAGCACTCCTGCTCTATCTTTGTCCTCACAGCATCTGACCCTAGCACTCCTGCTCCATCTTTGTCCTCACAGCATCTGACCCTAGCGCTCCCGCTCCATCTTTGTCCTCATGGCAGCCTTATCTCCTCTCTCTGCTCCACTTGGGACCCGCCTCAACTCAGGCATACATCACCACGCCCGGTGTCTCCTGCCCAATTATTGGCTGTTGGACTTTTTGTTGACCAGAGATGATGGAGGACAATTTTTAAATAACATTGAGACAGGGCTATTACTATTCTTCAATAGTAATGACAGTGCCCATGTCCAGACTGTTCTGTGCCCGAACTCTGGGCACAAAAATCAGCATCTGAATGCACAGTGACAAGACCAACCCCTAAGAGGAGACCAATAAGAAGCAAGTGAAAATCCAGAGGTGGCAGCACACCCTTTAATACCAGGCAGAGGCACGCAGATCTCTGAGTTTGAGACCTGGCTGGACCACTAATTGAGTTCCGGGACAACCAGGTTTACACAGAGAAACCCTAGTCTCAATCAAAAAGAAGGAAAAAAAAAAAAAAGAAGAAGAAAAAGAAGCAAGTGAAAGATCTGTCAGACAGGTTCACCATAGGCCTCCTGTTGAGACAGCCATCAGAGACTCATGGCGCCTTCCTGTGAATGCGGTTGCATAGCTAGGAGGAGGAGCTGCAGCTGGCCTTGGGGTGCCGGGCATAAGAGCAGTGGGTACTATATGTGAGGGTTCTGGTCTGTGGGGGTGTGTGCCAGGAGCTGTCTGAAGCATGATGGGCACCCATTGGGACATGGTCGTGACCTATGTCAAGGAGGCTGTGTGGACTATGGGACAAGGGAGTGATAGAAACCTCAGCTGTCAAAGTAATTCTGATTAGACTGACTTGATTTGAGAATTATTATCATTATAATTGTTGTTGTATGTGTGTGCCCTGTGCATGTGTATGTACATGAATGTGGAACCCTAAGGTTGATGTCTTGTGCCTTTAATCTCTTTCCACTTTCTGTTTTTGAGACCGGGTCTCTCACTTAACCTGATGCTCACTGATGCCTTTGGCTGGCTGGCCAGTGAGCTTCAGGGCTCCTCCCGTTTCTGCTACCGGAGCCTTCCCCAGGCTAGGGTTACAAGCATGCACTGCTGTGTTAGGCTTTTTACCATGGACTCAGATTCATGTGTTGGCATGCCAGGTACTTATGTGTGTGGTTGTGTGTGCCTGAGTACAGGCACCGAGGCCTGGGTCGCCGGAGTCCCCTGGAGCTGGACCTGCAGGCGGCTGTGAGTGGCTGCTGTGCTTGCCAGGAACCAGATGCAGGTCCTCTGAAAGAACAGCAAGCTCTCTTAACTGCTGAGCCGTTTCTCCAGCCCCAGAGAATTATTTTTGTGTTTATGTTTTTGTTTGTGTATCTAGTGTGCTTTGTTTTCTGACAGTAGCTAGGCACACAGCCCAGTCTGGCCTTGAGTCTGAGATTCTCCTGCCTCAAGCCTTTGAGTACTGGCTTGTTGTCTTTATTTATTTATTTATTTATTTATTAAATGGAATCTCACACTCTAGCCCAGAACTTTTGTATAGTTTTGGCTGGCATCAAACTCAGTGTAATCCTCCTGCTTCAGCCTCCCATGTGATGGCATATGCCATCACTCTGGGTAGTGGGAGTTACTTAGTAGTAGTCGAATTGGCTTGACTTGTATGGAGATTTGGAGGCGATGGCCAGATCTGGTGTGTACCAGTGTCTAATAAGAAAGGTCCCCTGCCCTAGGCAATGTTTCCAAACAGCATTTTAGACAGGCCCCTCCTTTCCACATCCTTACTGTCTGCCTCTGGTTACCAGGTGGAGTACCTCTATCTGCTGGTGTACCAGGCTCTTGATTTTATTTCTGGCAAAAGGTGAGTATTACAAGTGAGCCAGGACACACGCCTTTAATCCCAGCACTTGGGAGGCAGAGGCAGAAGCAGGTGGATCGCTGTGAGTTCGAGGCCAACCTGGTCTACAAAGCAAGTCCAGGACAGTCAAGGCTACACAGAGAGACACTGTCTCGAAAAAACAAAACAAAACAAAACAAAAAACCCAAAAAGGCAAAAAACCCAAGTGAGCCAGGAGTAAGAGGCTTTCCTCTTCTTAGCTGTGTTCTGTTGGCAGCTTGGGAGGCTCCTGAAGCCTCCCAGGATGCTCTTGGTATGTTTTACTCTCTCAGGCGAGCCAAGCAGCTCTCTCTAGTACAAGAAGATGGGAACAACAGGGCTGTCAACTCAGGGACTTCCTGTGAGATGGAGGAAGAGGTGAGTTGAGTTGGGGCATGTGGCCTGAGCCCTGGGTACTTGTCTGGTCCTGATGCCATGGGTCTGTGCTGTCTCCTGCAGTTCGTGTCACTGGATGACTTCCCGGACTCCCGGGCTAATGTGGATCTGAAAAATGACCAGGCGTCCAGTGTGAGTGTCCTGGCCCTGTGAGGTGGGGATAGCAGTTGGAGTGCTACTCTGGGTAGAATTCCGAGCTCTCCCCTCCCGACCCACAGGAGCTGCTTATCATACCCCTTCTGCCCATGGCCCTGGTGGCTCCTGATGAAGTGGAAAAGAACAACAGCCCCTTGTACAGGTACCAACACGGAGCTAGCATGGGAGAGAAGGGCAGGAAGCCTGCCTGCCCAGGCCTCGGTGACAACTATGTTTTTGCCAACACAGCTGTCAGGGTGAGATCTTGGCCAGCCGGAAGGATTTCAGGATGAACACATGTACCCCTCATCCCAGAGGTTCCTTTATGTTGGATCCAGTGGGAATGTGTCCTGTGGAGCCTGTGGATGTGTATCCCATGCCAAGGAGCCAGAAAGGTAAGGGTTTGGATGTGCGGGCTTAGTGGGGAGGAAGTACTAGAAGTCTCTCTTTTGGCAAACTACTGTTGGGTGCCTTCTACCTGCCATCTCTAGTTTTAGAAGCTGTCTCTCGCCACGTGCTTTTTCCACTTTGAATAGGTTGGCCAGGGCTTCTCTCCCTCATCTTTCTTTTGTACCTTGATTGCCAGCTCGGCTCAGGATTGGGGTCTGGTACCTGGTACCTTAGTCCCAGGCTTGGGGCCTGCTGGGTCCTGCTTTTGGCTGACAATCTAGAGAGGCTCACTGGGCACCAGTAGGGACCCTGACCAGTCTATAATATCTGTCTCCCAGATGCTGAGGAGCAGCCAATGGAAGTGTCTAGGAACGGGAGTCCTGTTTCTGTACTCAACGGCTCCCCAGAGCCAGGTGAGAAGAGAGAGAGAGAGCATCAGGGAGGTAGAGCAAGGTGGGATCTGACTTTGGATGCTCTTGGCTTCCCTAGCCTGTCTTGTCTGCTTCCTGTTCATTGGCTTTTGGGGAACAGGCCTACTAGTAGCAGATACAGTCTTTGTTGGCTCTTGTGCTGGGGCTCAATCTTCAGTGAGATTTGCTTTCCCAGGTCTCTTCTGGGTAAATGTAAATGGCAAAAGACTATCTGGGCTGGGCGATAGCTCAGTTGGAGTAGAGGAGAGATTGGCCTGTCCATTTCTTCTGGGACTTGGCTATGAGCCTCCTACATGGAAACTCCATCACTGCCTAGCCTCTGCCTCATTAGGGCTAACTGGTTTCTTGGTTCCCGCCCAAACACTTTTCTAGAAGGCCCAGTGCTCAGCGGTGGAGATGAGGATGCAGAGGATGTGGCAGAGGAGCCCCCGGAGGCTTCTGCAGAGTCGGCCGAGCCCAGGACCTCACAGCAGGTGGGATGGGGAGATAGTGCCTCCACCACGGGCATCTGCACTCGTGGACACTGACTACTTCCCTACACACATGCTGCAAATGGGGAATCTAGTGCCTCTACCAGGGGCACCTGCACACGTGGACACTGACTGCCTCCCTATACATATGCAGATGGATCTGGTGCCACCTCCCTGGGCATTTGCACATGTGTATACTGTCTCCCTACACATATACAGAAATTTTAAAGTTTTTTATTTTTTATTTTTTAAGTAAAACCAGGCAGGTTCATTAATACTTAGAATCCCTCTACTCTGGTGGCTGAGGCAGGACTGTGAAGAGTTTTAGGCCAGCCTGAGCTATATATTGAGAGCTTGTCTTAAAAGCAAAAAATCCACTCATGAGCTGGGAAGGTGGCTCGGTGGTTAAAACACTTGCTGTGTAAGCACGGGACCTAAGGACCGGGGCTGAGATCCTCAGAAGCCACATAAATTTAGGGTAGGTGTGGCAGCCTGCTTGGAATGCTAGCCCTAAGCAGTAGAGACCGGATGCTCAGAACAAGCTGGCTGGTAGGACTACACGTAGGGTGAGCTGTGGGTTTGTTTGATAGACTGCCTCAGTGAATATGGTGGAAACCACCGAGGAGGACCCTAACATCAGCTGTGGACTTACACATGTGTACAGCCACACTCAAGCGAAAAAAGACATTATGCACATCACACACACTTTACACACACAAAAGGGGAAATTTTTTATTTTAACACCAACCTGCTGTATTTAGGAGGAAACAGTAGCATTTATTAATTCCGGGTAGAGGTTATAGTCTATTATTCACTTTGTTTGGTTTGGGTATTGGAGAGATGGGGTCTCATTTTTATAGTCCAGGCTAATCTTGGACTTGTGTGATCTTCCTGCCTCAGCTTCCCAAATGCTGGGACAAGTACTGAGCTAGCATGCCAGGCTCTTGTGCTCTCCTTACTTGGTCCTTTACTTATATTTATGGTGCTAGCTGTTGTACCCAGTGTATTGTACATGCTAGGTTGGCACTCTACTGTGTACTTAAATCCCCAGCAATACTGTGTTCTGTTTTGTTTGGTTTTTTTCATTTTGTTTTTTTTTGAAACAGAATTTCTCTGCCTGTCCTGGACTCACTTTGTAGACCAGGCTGGCCTCGAGCTCACAGCGATCCTCCTGCCTCTGCCTCCCTAGTACTGGGATTACTGGTGTGCACCATCGTAGCTGGCTGTGATACTGTGTTTTTAAAGGAAAAATTTCCCCATGACTAGTTCTCCTTAGGATTGTTTGTATTCGTGTATGTGGGAGCCAGAGGCTTAAGTTTCATTCCTCAAGAGCTGTCCTGCTTTTCTTTTTTCAAAAAAAGATTCCTTTTTATTTTTCATGTGTGTGAGTAAACGCACATCCATGCATGCATTCATATCTGGTGCCCGTGGGGGCCAGAAGAGGCAGTTAGATCCCTTAGAACTGGATTTATAGACAGTGTGAGCTGCCCAGGGGGTGTTGGGAACCAAACTTGGGTCCTCTGCTGGAGTAGCCAGGCTCTTAACTGATGAACCATCTCTAGTCTCCACCCTGTCTTCTGAGACAAGGTCTCTCACTAGGGCCCGGGGCTCATCTGTTAGGCTAGGCCAGCCGGCCACTCAACTCCAGGAAGCTGCCTATCTCCACCTCCCCAATGCTGGGGCGACAAGTCTTTGTGTTCTGCTTCTGTGCCTGACCAAGACCAAAAGCCCTATAGGAACTGTGCTCAGGCAATTTTTGCTGCAGCCCCTAGCTATAGCCTTCTGAACTTCTAGTGTTCAGGGAAGGACCGTGGGATACTGGAGTACACATCTGTTTGGCCCGCCCAAACCTTCGTGAGCCTTTCTGTAGCAGCCACACTGAGCATTCTTCAGTTATACAGAGGCCCACTGTCTGCTGTACTTCCTAGTGCTTCAGCACCTTACAAACTTGATTCATACGCTGCTCTAGACTGGTCAGATCGGCCAAAGTCTCCAACCTCATCAAGATCACATCCCAGAGCAGTCTCAGGCCACTAGTGAGTCAAGCATTTTAAAAACTCTTCTGTTTACATATTCTGTGTGGCCTGGCAAAGTGGTGTTCAAACACAGCTGCTTTACTCTCAGTCCCCTCAGCAGGGCCTTACCCTTCCTCCACTGTTTTCCATTCCCTGACATTTCTGCGGACCTCAGACAGAGGTAACCAAGTTCCTATGGCTCTGATAAGCCAGTCCTGCTGACTTCCTCCATGTCCCAGGGTTATGCAGCCTTTGCCTTAAGGAGGGTGGGCGGCTACATTGCTCAGACTCTGTCTCCACAGCTGTCAGGCTGACCTTCTCTGATTCCATGTCCCAGGACGACACGAGGCAGACTTGGCAGGCTCTTTCATGAGGGGTGCCTTCCATCACGTTCCATCATGTCCTCCTCACTCATAATAGCCCCATGGGTTCCGAGTTCTTAGATCCCAGGAAGGGCTTCTGAACACGAATCTACTTTGTACTTTATTTTCCTTTCAGCCTCTAAGCTCTAAGAAATGGCAAGTCAGTGGCCCACCTCATCCTCTCATTTACCTGTCAGATCAGAGGCTAGAATGAAAGCTGCTAACTGCATCTCCCTTTAGGGCTGCAATTTCTCCTTTATACAAACAAGTTCTTGCTTGGCCGCCATCTCAGCCTCAGGAACATTTCATACACTACACAGCAATGGCCAAGCAACCTCCTCCGCCCTGAGGCGCTGTCAGACCACACACCACACCTTTTAGCTGTTTTCAGGGCCTCTCCGTATTCCTGTGATGGACCCCACTCCTCAAGCAGGCATGCCACCCCATAGCACATAGAAGACGACTGTCATCCCGACAAACAGTTCCCCTTCATCTTCATTCTGTCACGCCCCTGTTCAGGTGTCAGTTCTGTTGTGTGACATTCTTTTCGGGGAGCTGTGAGCAAATGTCTGCTCGCCCTGTGTAGGGAACTAAAAGCTGGAAACCCGGAGCCGCTGCCCAGGTTGCAGGCAGCTCACCCGGTTGGAGAATACCCTTTCTGGGGCTCAGTTTGCCTGAGAGTCTTCTGCACAGCGTGGCTGGTCTCTGCTTCTGAACCTAAGTGGTTGGGCTGCTGGAGAGCCTTCTCTCGGCAGCCTCTATGTGTATGTTCTCTTGAGGAGGTAGGGATACAGTGCATCTGATCAGTTTTAGATGGTTCCTGAAGCTTTGAGTTATTTCTTGAGCGTAAGGAGCTTCCTTGCAGGGTGGAGTGTTTGACCTCCCCTTAGAAAAGTGGGTCCATCTGTGGGTCACAACCCTTTGGGGGTTGCATATCAGATATTTACATTATGGTCGTAACACTAGAAAAATTAGTTATGTAGTAATGAAAATACTTTTATGGTTGGAAGGTTGAGAACCACTGCCTTAGAACATTCTGTGGTTTCCCTTCCCTTTTCACATCCTATGTCAGAGTGTGAATCTGGGAGGAAGCTGTTAAGCAACATAAGTAAGCACCAGCACACCTGGCTACTCATGTGAATGCTGGGGATTGAACTCAGGTCCTCACTCTAGCAGGCGAGCACTTCCGTCAACACTTCACAGTCTTCTGTAAGGTCTTTAATCTTTGAGTTAGGCCCTGAGCGTGCCCTTGAACCATATGTTATTTTTTTTTTTTTTTTTTTTTAAAGATTTATTTATTTATTATGTACACAGTGTTACACATACATGCCAGAAGAGGGTACCAGATCTCATTATAAATGATCGTGAGCCATGATGTGGTTGCTGGGAATTGAACTCAGGACCTTTGGAAGAACAGCCAGTGCTCTTAACCTCTGAGCCATTTCTCCAACCCACCATATGTTATTGATGCGAGCCTGAGCAGAACTTCTGGGATCTTGAGAGTCTTGAGTGCACAGGGCCCAAAAGAGAGCCTATGGGCTATTTCTTGCAGAGTACCACCTTGCCAAGGGGATACATGCTGCAGGAACGACAAGGGCCCCTGGAACCTGCCCCCCTGCTACAGGTAAGAGATGCCAGGTCCCTGTGCCTTGGTGGGAAAGGCATGTTCACATTACCTGTCCTGCCTTTGCCCTGTTGGCCTTTAGACCTTCAGCACTTCTCCACCATGCAGCTCTGGGGCTCTGATCCTGAGCTGTCACGTGCGGCGGCTCTGGTAGGGAGGGCTTACACTTTCCCCTCCTCAGCTTCTCTCTTGTGTTTTGTGCTCAGAAGACCCCAGACCCCTGGCAGAGCCTGGACCCTTTTGACTCCCTGTCCTCGAAGATCTTCCAGAAAGGTAAGCAGGGTTGGCGGCACCTCACTTGCGCTCCCTTCCTGGGCTGAGGTAATGGGCTGGAGGTGGGTTCTGCTTCCCTTTCCATTGGCTACTCTTGAGGCAGTCCCTCTCTGCCTCCAGGTAAACCCTATTCCGTGCCACCCTCTGTGGAGGAGGCTCCAGGACAGAAGCGCAAGAGGAAGTGTGCCAGCAAGCTGCAGGACTTCCACCAGTGGTACTTGGCTGCCTGTGAGTGAATGTGTGGGCTAAGGTGGCATACCCTTTTTCCTGGGTGCTGTGAGCAGTCCCATCTGTGGACCATTGAGGTTTTGGCTTGGCTCTTGTTAACCACTGTCTCACAGATGCTGATAATACTGGTGGCAGGAGGACTCGGCAGAAGGGCCCAACCTTTGCAGGTGAGGCTGGGATCCTACGTACCTGTTCAGAGAAAACAGTCTTTTCTACTTTCCCCAGCTCTACCCCTTTCCCGCCTGTCAGGGTCACTTGAAGCTCCGGGTGGACAAGGCTGAGCTTGGGTTGGATGGGGAAGCCCCTTAAAAGGTTTTCACCTGCAGACATGGACGTGCTGTACTGGAAGCAGGTAAAAGAACAGCTAGAGACCCTTCAAAAGCTGCGGAGACGGAAGGCAAGTACCCATAGCATTGAGGTCTGAGACCCACAGGACCTGGAAGATGAGTTTCCTCATACATGTTCTTTGGACAGATGACTGAGCAATGGCTGCCCAGGGCCACGGAGGATCTGTGGCCTGTAGAGGAGGAACGCTTGGAAGAGTCCCTAGAAGACCTAGGGGTAGCAGCAGGTACAGCCTTTGATGGTGGCTGGAGGTCGGTGTTAGTACTCTCAGAACCTCCGCTGGCTGGGCAGCTGCCTCTGCTCACCTCTCCCATGCCTCCACAGATGACTTTCTAGAGCCCGAAGAGTATGCCAGGCCTGATGGGGTGATGCCTGAGGAAACTGCTGACCTGGGTAGGCCTGGGTGGGGATCTGAGGTGTGCTGAGGGAGCAAGAGCTGCAGGAGGGCAGATACGTGGCTCCATAGCTGCAGCAGTTCATGGTTGGGCTTTCTAGATGCAGAGGCTATGCCAGAGTCCCTGAGATATGAGGAGCTGGTCCGAAGAAATGTGGTAGGCCTGGCTCACAGAGGTGGGAGCAGTGGGGCACCCTGGGTCCTTCCATGCAAGGGAGAACCCACTGGTCCTTCTCCCCCCACCCCCACTCCACTGGTCCTTCTGTAGGAACTCTTCATTGCCACCTCCCAGAAGTTTGTGCAGGAGACAGAGCTGAGCCAACGCATCAGGGACTGGGAAAATACCATTCAGCCCCTGCTCCAGGAGCAGGTGAGGAGGCACGCTTTCACCAATGATGTCCTTCTACCACAGCCTGGCCTTTGTCCCGAGCTGTCTCTCCATATGAAGCTAACATATCCTCCTCCTGTGCAGGAGCAGCACGTGCCCTTTGATATCCACACCTGTGGGGACCAGCTGGTTTCACAGTTTCCCCGGCTCAATGAGTGGTGTCCCTTTGCAGAGCTTGTAGCTGGGCAGCCTGCTTTTGAGGTGTGCCGCTCCATGCTGGCCTCCCTGCAACTGGTAAGTGGCCTGGGACACAAGGGCTGGGGAAACACCCCTGGACTCCTCATCTCCACAGGCTAACTCCTCATCTCCACAGGCTAATGACTATACAGTGGAGATTACTCAGCAGCCGGGACTGGAGGCAGCTGTGGACACCATGTCTCTGAGACTGCTCACACACCAGCGAGCCCACACACGCTTCCAGACCTATGCTGCCCCATCCATGGCCCAGCCTTGAGTGGAGTGCACTGAGGCAGGGTGGAAGGTAGTATGTGCCTGCAAGTCTTGCTGTGCCCCTAATGTGCAGTGGGGCCACTTACTCCAGTGCTGCCTCCTAGCTGGCCTAGCCTAATAAAGTGCTGTTGCCACCCCACCTGTTCACCCAACAAACCATTCAAATGGGCTGCTGGTACAGAGCACACACACAGATTAAGTACATCCATTTAATGACAGGGCCTAGGCAGTATATATAGTTCAGGGCAGGATGCTGTGGAAGGCAGCAATGTGCTGACGTACACTGTCTACAATCTGCTCTGCTGACCTGCTCCGACCATAGTAGTCAGTGAAGAGACCGTCTGGGTTGAGCAAGTAGATGGCAATGGAGTGGTCCACAATGTAGTCCTGGTCTTCATCCTTGGGACCAGCACTGTAATATACCCGGTAGTTGCGACTAGCCTGGGCCACTTGTTCTGTAGAACCAGTCAGCCCCAGCAGTCTGGGGTGGAAGTCCTGCACATAGCGGGCCATGGCTGCCACGTCATCCCGTTCTGGGTCCACCGTGATGAAGACAGGCTGCACCAGGGGCAGGCCAGGCTCCGCCTCCAGCTTCCGCACCACCTGCACCAGCTTCTCCAGTTCATCGGGGCAGATATCAGGGCAGTGAGTGAACCCAAAGTACATCAGCACCCACTGGCCTCGGAAGTCAGCTTTGCATCGAGGCCTGCCTTTGTGGTCCAGCAGGCTGAAGTCACCCTGGCCCACAGCGGCCTGGCGCAGGGCCTCTGTTCGTTTCTGTTGGTGCCACTGTTCCTTCTCAGCTCTTGCGGACAGCCAAGCCCAGCCCAGCCCAGCCCCAAACAGGGCAGTGATCAGCAGTCTAGTTCTTAGCCCAGGGCCTCGGGGCTGGCCCTGCCCTGACCAGTGCCGGGACTTTACATACTGAGTTTCACCTCCTGTGACCCTGAGAAGAACTCGAGGTTTCAAGTGAGAGAGTTTGGGCCAGGCTTTGGGCCCTAGAGCCAGTAGCATCACGGACCTGAAGCTCCTGGAAATGAATAGACATGCCAGAAGTCAGAAAAGAACAGATGAGGTACCAGGTGCCACAGAAACTTGTCACTCACATTCAAGCAGGTTAGCCAGCTGTCTGCACTAGCTCATCTGAACTCAGAACTGTTGTACCTTACGCTGCAGCCTAGGCAACATCAATGTCCACAGCGAGCCTCACCCTGCACCTCAACTGCCAGGCTTCCCTCTGGATGCCTGGGAACATTGTGAATATGCTTTGCCTGGGCATTTCAACGCATGTGTCTATTTACAATAAATTCTCTTTTTATAAGGGAGGATGTTGATATTCTGGCTTACGACCTTAAAGAAATACTTTCTGGCTTCAAGGGTCACTTCTGGGTGATCTGGGGCTCAGTAGAAAACAAGTGCCACCAATGTCACACAACCCAGCTGCTGTCCGCCTTGAACTGTGTCCTATCTACACCTTCCTGGGCAGACTCGTTGGCACATGCCTCTGCAGTCCCCCACCCCACGCCTTATTAACTCCATGTTTTCTGCAAGGGCCCCTGGGCTTTGTCAAGAGAAGCTTACAACTACCATTTAGAGCCACCAGCACCCAGCTTACTGGGCTCAATTATATTGTCCTGTGTGGCTCAAGCTTGGCCCTTCTCTGAGATGGCTCAGAGGACAGGAGACAGCGCATGCCCAGGGCACCATCGACCCATTTGTCCCTGAGCTGGGACCAACCTGAGAAGACGGGGCGGCGGGGAGGGGGGCGGGTGTTGGCAAATATTCCCAATACATCCCCTTTTCTGGGTCCCAACAGGTCTCTAGCTCACCATGGTGCGCAGCACCCGCAAAGGCAAACCGCGGAGGTTAGTTGTGTCGTGGTCCCGCCCCCACCCCATCCCCCGGTCTCTCCCCTGGACGGGTGGGGGGCTTGCCAAACTACAGAACCCACCCGGGTGCGGTGGGGTCGAGTTTTAAGGCTGTGCGGTGGTCGATGGGAGGACTAGCTCAGCGAAGGGTGAAGGAGCCTTGAAGGGTGCTCGATCTGACAATACGAGCGCCCCCTGTAGAGCGCGGCGCTGCTGGCTGCTGAGCGCAGGGCTGTCCAGGTGCACGCGGAGCCAAGGGGTCCCTGTGCGGGCGACGGAAGCGGTTACCTAGGTCACAGCGGAGGACCCGAAGGGTAGGAGTGGCTACGGGGTCCAGACAGCGCTTACCGCGGTACAGCCACTGGCCCACGTCGACCAACAGTTCAGCACCCACTCCAGGCCTGATCGGCTGCCCAGCTCGGCAGCGTCCAGCTCCGAGCTCGTGCAGCACACGGGCAAGCTGCAGCGCTAAAACGCCCTCCACAGTGCCTAAAGGAGAAGGCGGGCTCATGTGCCAGGACCCGGAAAGAGACGGAGAGGAAGTAGGGTGGGGCCTGGTGCCGAGGATATCCGGTCTCACCGTCTGCAGGTGCGAGCAGCTCCTCTTGCATTCGGGCGTGTGGTAGCAGCTGTCGGCGTTGCGTGGGGCTCCCGGAGCACAACGCTCTGGCTAGGCGTGGGTCCACGCCCTGCGCCGAAAGCATCAGCTGGAAGCGGCGCCGCGCAGAGCCGTTATCTAAGGCCGCGGCCACTCGAGCGGCGCCCTGGTCTTGGGTTTCCGCCTGTTCGCTAAGCCAAAGGATGGCGCCCCCTGTTGGCGGGCGGGCGGGGTGGCGCTCAGAAGCTGAGTTCCTGGCATACTGATACTGTGGTCTTAACCCCAGCCCTCTCACCTAGCCTAGTGACCAGTTCCCGTAGATCCGGCGGCCCCGCACCATCCAGGCAAAGCAACGCTTCTTCCACTTCCAGAGTATGACCCACACTGCGGCCCAGAGGGTTATCCATGGCAGTCAGGGCTGCGGCGACCCGCAGCCCCAGGCTCTCCCCGACGCTAACCTGGGGAGGCACTACTCAGTGTCCAGCCGGTGTTATCAAATCCCATACCTGCTGCACCTGGCTTAGGATGTCAGCAAAGGCTTAGGGTGGAGGTCAGAAACCAACACTGCCAGGCCTCAGAGGTGGTGATGGTGGGGTGGTCTTGTCATTTGCCCTAAGTGGAGGGACTCTGTGGAGAATTTCCCCAGGCCCAAGGTCAGGACAGCCTTAATTGGATAGGGTAGGAAGTCTGGAAAGGGGGATTGCCAGTTGGTTCTACCAAGAGAGTCGAGTGGGCAGAGGCAGGGGTATGACAGAGGTGGCATCCCTTCATAGAAAGGACACTCAGGCTTAGCACGGGCTCACCAACGTCTTTGCCAGCTTGCGGGCCTGCTCCTGGTCTGGGAAGACTGCAGCCCCCCCAAACTTAACATCTACCACCAGAGTGGACAGTCCCTCCACGGCCTTCTTACTGAGGATTGAGGCTGTGGAGAAGAGAAAATGTTATCCTAAGGTATGTATCTGGGGACAAGGAGGGGCTGCCTCAGTGATAAAAGTCTGTAGTGGATTGCATGTCAGCGAGGCTGCCCCATCTCACGTCACCTGTGATGAGTGGTACACTGTCCACAGTGGCTGTCACATCTCGTGCAGCGTACAGGATTCCATCAGCAGGCACCAGCTTTTCACTCTGGCCAACAATGCAGCAGCCCGCTTCCTCAAGAATCAGCAGCATCTGTTCAGACACTGTCAGTGACCTCTGAGGAAGGACTCTCCCTCTCACTGGCCCTGACCCAGCAAAAGTTACAAACATGACCAGGGGGTGTCAATAATCCGGTTCCGGTGACTGATGCCAAGGATCCTGATCAGCTAGTTAGTGACACATTAATGTTTAGCAGCTCAGACAGTGTTTTCTACCCATTCCCAAGTAATGGTCCTGACCAAAGGTCTCTGGATGACTCCACAATCAGTGACCTTTAGAATAGTCAACATTCTCACTAGTGACCCAGATAAATAACCTATCCCTTGATCATCCCGTGGTTCTAGCCAGTGACTCCCTCAACCTTGATCAGTGATCAATTAGTGACCCACGTGTACCTGCTCTGGGCTCTGGGTGACACTGAACCCAGGAATTGACTCCAGCTTATCCAGTGTGCCCCCCGTGTGCCCAAGACTGCGTCCGCTGATCATTGGCACCTGGTGGACAGGAATGTTGTCTGCCCCTGTACACCTCCCCTTTTCCCCATGTCATCTTTCCTCCAGTAAGAACATCAGCTGAAATCACTTAAAAAAAAAAAAAAAAAAAAGCCAGCTGGTGGTGGCACACACCTTTAATCCCAGCACTTGAGAGGCAGAGGCAGGTGGATCTCTAAGAGTTCGAGTCCAGGACAGCCAAGGCTACACAGAGAAACCCTGTCTCAAAAAGAAACCCCCTCCCCAAAAAAGCAGTTGTGATATTTCAGTCAATGTTTAAAATTGGTGGAAAGGAAAATAAATTGTACTTGGTGGGGAGTAATTTGTAAGTAGGGCAGGGACTGGCACTCATTATCTGGGACCCAAGTCTGAGGGACAAGAAAAAAGAACCAGCTCTTCCTGTCAGCTCTTGGAGGAGGTCCCTTCCCTATTCCATCATGGAATATTTGGTCGGTATTGGGGAATGAGACAGCCCTGGGTTTGAGAGTTTTGAGTCTGGCTTGAGGGTATGGAGGTGCCTGTGAGTGAGCCAGAGATTTGTAGAGGTTGGTGGTCACTAACCTTGCAGCCACATGCAGCCAGGGCAGGTGCCAGAACCAGGCTAACCTTATCACCCACACCTCCTGTGGAGTGTTTATCCACAAGCTGCTGGTGCCAGGATTTGGGCCACTTCAGTTGCTGCCCAGACTCTGCCAGGGCCCGAGTCAGCACAGACGTCTCCTCTAGGTCCATGCCCTGCAGCCGAATGGCCATCAACATGGCCCCTAGCACCGGCATATGAACAAGCATGAGTTTCCTGGGGCCCGTGATGGCGGTGGGTTACTGTGGATCCTTGTGGTACCTTTGGGACAGTTGGGGAGGGAGGGAGTGGGGGAATATCCGGGTCTAGTTAGGGCTTCCCACACACCGATTTGTGTGTCCTGTGCGCTCCCATCCATCACAGCGTGCACGAAGTCCCTGATATTTGCCTCGCTCAGATGCCCTCCATCTCGTTTCAGCTGGATCAGCTCAGGCAGCCGCCTGGCCTCCCCACTCCCTCCCCCTGAGTCGGCACCAGCTGCCTCTGGGGCTGAGGGAGGTGATGTCCCCGGAGCTGCCATTGCTCCAACCTGCAGGGGGATATTAAGAGGCTGGTGGAACCTCCCCCTTCACCCATTTCCCTGAAGCCATGGTCACTTGTCCGAACCTTGCTCTTATATGTGTCTATGATGTCCATCACTGTCCCACGTCTTTCTCAACACCAACCCCCCACCCCTACCCCTCTGTCTGGCTTCAACCTCACAACTTGATCCCAGTCCACTACCTATTCAGTTCAGGAGCCTTTACCAGTTTTTTTTGGATCTGGCCCGGTTCCGGCCTCGGATCCCTCAGCCTGGTGTGGAGTTAGGTGCAGAAGAGACTGGTGGCCAACAGGTAGTTCAGGGACAACTCATAGGGCGGTTCCAGTAGGCGGCACTTGTCAAGGGAAGGCCAATCACCGCTTCAGTGGCGGCTCCCTATCGGCTGCCTTGTGGCCAGTAGATGTTCCCGGGACCTTAAGGGTCAGATTATGGCGCTCCAGACTGGCCTTCACTCTGCTGGTTCCCTGGGGTCTTGGTACGAATGGGTCCTGAGCACCACTGTCCTGCTTGCCTGATCTCTAAGTTCAGACACCATCGATGGTCACGCCCTATCCCCCCCTTGCCCACCACGCAGAAAGAAAGACACACACAACGCTGGCTTGAAAAGCTTTTAAGCAAACAACCGAGGGCCAGTGCCCGCCTGCTGGCGTCAGTCGTCCACGTGGGCTATCATGGGGGCCAGGTAGTCTGAATGCCTGATCCCGAAGGTCCAGCCACGAGGCTTCCGGTGCTGCAGGCCCAGGAGACGCAGCTGACCTTACCAAGCCAGCTGTTCGGCTTCCTACAGGGGTGCCTGTTCCCCGGGGACTCTGACCCATGCCTTAGACCTCAGACCCTCATCCCCTGCCCCTAGATTCCCCTTCTGAACTCCACACCACCTTGTCCACGCTGTAGGATGCAGGTCCTGGCTTCGGTGTGCTGTCTTGGGGTGGTGAAGTCCGCGCCAACATCGTGAACTGCGGGGCTCGAGGCTTGTAGATCCCAGGGTTCACAACGTGGTAGGCACAGGGGCCTGGGGTCTAGGAGTACAAGAGGGGTGCTGGACCCAGTCATCATTCTCCATTGTGAACTACTGGCAGGCTCCCTTTCCCTCTCTCCCCCCTCCCTCTCCTTTCCCCCCCCCTCCCAAATTTCACTATACACCCCAGGCTGGCTTTGAACTTCTGCTTCAGTTTGACGAGTGGTGAGATGCCTGCAGTTCTTCATCACCCCCAACTCTCCACTGGCCCCCTTTTTTTGGGGGGGAGGGTTCGAGACAGGGTTTCTCTGTATAACAGCCTTGCCTAGACTCACTTTGTAGACCAGGCTGGCCTCGAACTCACAGAGATCCGCCTGCCTCTGCCTCCCGAGCACTGCTGGGATTAAGGGTGTGCGACACCACGCCCGGCTTTCCACTGTCCCTCTTGATTACTAGAGACGTTCAGCTGTCAGCCCTTTGCCCACCTTGCTGAGGTCCTCGAAGCAGCTGCCCACAGTGCTGCGGCCATAGAACGAGTAATTTGGGGCTGAGACTTTGCCTATGACACGTGGGCCCAAGAGCGAAGGCACAGTGTAGGATGCAGGGCCTAAGGAGGAGCCAAGAAGAAGGCACTTGTACCAGTCTCCTTGCTTTTATGGCAGGCTTCCGGATGGGGTGTGGGAAGGTCCCTAGTGTTGGACCCAGCCCTTCTGGCCTCACCTGGGGTTTGTTGCTTCGAGAGGATGCCCCAGTTTCGGGAAGCCATGGTATGCCGAGGAGCCGAAGGGTGTGTCATGTTTCCCGCACGTTCTGGGAAATACCTGCCTATGGGATGGACAAAGAGTGTGAGCCAGAACAGGGGTGGGGTGGGGTGAGGTATGGGGAGTTTAGCCTGGGGTCTTGGCACTAAGGAGAAATTGGAGCCACAGTGAGGTTAGGGTTTCTGGGTATGGGTAAGAGGTTCCCTGCATTCTGGGTTTGGATGGGGAATTTCCTAATGGGCCTTCTTGGAGACAGTTCCACGTTGGGGAGACCCGGGCCCCAGGGTGCTGACCCGGTCCCGGAGTGCGGAAGGGCGCTGTGTGGCTTAGGCGACCATAGATGGAGAAAGCCGGGGCGCCTTCGATGCCGCGGACTGTCATGCGGGCAGGCACCAGGTGGCTCGGCCCGGGCCCGCAGGAAGTGTGTTTCAGGGGCAGGCGCGAGCCGAAAGTGAAGGCGGGGGCGCGCGGCCGAGACGGGTCGTGCAAGATGTAACCTGCGGACAGTCCCCGCGTCACCTCCCGCAGTGCCCAGAGGCTGTCATCTCCTTTCCTTCCCCCATTTCATCAAGGCAGGCCCAGAACACACCCTTCATCTTTTGGCCTCCCCTTTTGCCCCAGGCACACTTATGTGCCTGGGTTCCAGGCAGCAGTGTGTAGACCGCCCACAGTACCACCTTCCCAACTTCCTCCCCCGACACCCGCCCTTGCTACCGGTGTTCGGTGGCAGCTTGTATTTGGGCCCCGGGCCTCTGTGGAGCGCCGCGATGGGGCCGCGGGGCCGATGTGGGCGCCAAGTGCCGACCCAGACTTCTGAGCCCATGACGCAGGCGGGGGGCGCCTATGGCTTTGCTGCACCTGTGGGCAGAATTCTTAGGAGACACACTTCTCCAGCTCCACTCGGGACCAGTACGACCGAGTGCAAAGCCTAGCACGTATCCCAGGGCACCGGGAAAACAAACAATAGTTTCCCAGGATGGGAGGCGGGTGCACTGGGGCAGAAACGAGCTTCAAAGTCATCTATGGACTTCTATCCTAGGGGTTTCAGTACAAATGTTTAAGTTCGGGCCAAGTTCGGACCCAGACATTGCAAAGTGGAGTTTCTGAGTGAGAGAGTGATTTTAGAGATGCTGGGAAGGTCCCTATAGGGGCACTGGGTGCTCGGAGGGAAGGCCTGGAGATGCACTGACCTGCTGTTGTGGCTACCCTCTTGGGAAAGCAAAGCTGGGGAGCGTGACAACCCTCTCGTCAAAAACTCTCAGACCCCATTATGTCCCATCTTGCTTCCTGGCAACCAAGGGCCTGACCCCACCCTCCAGGGCCTTCAGCCTGCCACTGCCGAGGCTGTGTGCTAGCTGGGCATTAGGCTGGGTCACAGACTAACGCACTGGTTCCGGAATGAGACAAATCTGCAGACAAACAAACAAACAAACAAGCTTCAGAATAAAGGAAGAATACAGAAAGCTCAGTTTAACTATGCATTTGTGTAAGCCCATGAAACATTTGCAAAACTAATATTTTGGATCATAAAATAATATAAATATACTAGAGAGACTGCAGTGTACGAGTGGATCACACTCCAATACAAATTCTCAATGAAGTTTTTTTTTTTTAAGTAAACTTTAAAAACTTTGGAATCAAAAGGAAACTCAGCTCTTGAGTCACAAATGATATAAAATATTTCAGAGGAAAATTGTATAGAATGCATCTAAAGTAGAGAAAAATGTATAGCCCTAAGATAACCTCAGTGCTAATGAAAATCTTTTTTGTTTTTTGTTTTGTTTTGTTTTGTTTTTGTTTTTGGAGATAGGGTTTCTCCATGTAGTCCTGGCTGTCCTGGACTCTGTAGACCAGGCTGGCCTCGAACTCATAGAGATCTGCCTGCCTCTGCCTCCCAAGTGCTGGGATTAAAGGCGTGCAACGCCTTAATGACATTTAGAGTTTATTTTGCAAGCAACAACAGCAGCAAAAGATTTTTAAAAATAAGGAAACTTTGGAGTAAGCAGGTAGTTCCAGCACTACTCCAGCTGGGGCAGGAGGATCTTAAATTCAAGGCCAACCTGGGGTGCATAGTGAGATCCTGTCTCAATAAAAACAAAAGAATGCATCAAAGATTTATATATATATATATATATATATATATATATATATATATATATATATATCAGAGATGATAAATATCTATTTGTAAAAAGATGGCATTTTAGTGAGCGTGGTAAAGGTGAAAGTGATAGCCAACAGAAACTTAGATACCAGGCCAGGTGCAGCAGCACCTATCCCTGTACTCAGCAGAGGCAGGTCGGTCCTCCGGGAGAGCCTAATCTACAGAATGAGTCTTTAAGGTCTCTTATGCATAGTATCTGCAAACAAGGGTAGTTTGTCTTCTATTCCTACTTGTGTCTATTTGTATTTTCTTTTGTTTTATTGCTGTAGCTAAGACTTCAAGAAATATGCTGAATAAAAGTGGGGAAGGTCATTCTGCCTTGCTGCTGGTTTTTAGTGAAAATGCTCTTAAGCTTTTTCTCTTTAGTATGATATTGGCTGTAGGCCAGTCACACATAGTCTTTATTATGTTATGTTAAAATATTATGTTAAAATTTCTTCTTCTTCTTCTTCTTCTCCCTCCCCCCCCCCCTCTCTGAGATAGGGGATAGTCTTTATTATGTTATGTTAAAATATTATGTTAAAATTTCTTCTTCTTCTTCTTCTTCTCCCTCCCCCCCCCCCTCTCTGAGATAGGGGTTTCTGTTCCTTTTTTTTTTTTTTTTTTTAAAGATTTATCTATTTATTATTATGTATACAGTGCTCTGCCTACATATACATCTGCAGGCCAGAAGAGGGCATCAGATCACATTACAGATGGTTGTGAGCCACCATGTGGCTGCTGGGAATTGAACTCAGGACCTCTGGAAGAGCAGTGAGTGCTCTTATCCACTGAGCCATCTCTCTAGCCTGTTCCTATTTTCTTCAAGGATTTTGGTTTTTTGGTTTTTCGAGGCAGAGTTTCTCTGTGTAGCCTTCGCTGTCCTGGACTGACCTTGGAGATGAGGCTAGCATTGAACTCACAGTGAGTTGCCTGCCTCTGCCTCCTGAGTGCTGAGATTAAAGGTGTGTGCCACCACACCCAGCTTCTTCAGGGATTTTTATCATAAAAGAATATTAGATTTTGTCGAAGCCTTTTCTATTGAGATGGCCATGTGATTTCTGACTTTGAGGATGTTACTTATGTTTTTATTACATTAATTTATGTAAAATAAAATTTTTTTTGGTTTGGTTTTCAGAGACAGAGTTTCTTTGTGTAGCCCTGGCTATCCTGGAACTCACTCTGTAGACCAAGATGGCCTCTGCTTCCCAAGTGGTGGGAATAATTTAGGTCTTTTTTCTTTTCTTTTTTTACTTCTTTCTCCCTAGAGACAGGGTCTCACTATGTAGTTCTGGCTCTCCTGAAACTCACTGTGTAGATCAGGTGGGCCTTGAGCGCTTAGAGAACCACCATCTGCCCCCAAGTGCTGGGATTAAAGTTGTGTGCTGCCTGCCTAGCCTGTCTTTTATCTTGTTTAGTTTGGCTAATGATTTCTTGATATTGTTTTAAAGAGCTAACTGTTTTGTTGATTATTTGTGTATTTTTACCTTTCTTTTTAAATAAATGCATGTTTTGCCTGCCTGTATGTCTGTGCACCAGAAGAAGGCAGTGCATTTCTGGGCCTGGAGTTAATAGTTACAGATAGTTGGGAGCCTGTGCATGTTTGCTGGGAGTTGAACCCAGGTCCTCTGCAAGCCTGTGCTCTTAACTGCTGAATCTCTCCAGCTTGTTTTTTTACTCTTCTATTTCATCAATTTTTGTTGTGATAGCTCTTGAGTATTTCTTTGCATTTACTGGGTTTGTTTTTGTTTTTTGTTTTTGGTTTTTTTTTTAGACCAGGGTCTTACTATATAGCCTTGGCTGTCCTTGAGCTCACTATGTGGCCCAGACTAGCCAAAAACTCACATAGATTCCCCTGCCTCTCCCTCCTGAGTCCTGGGATTAAAGGCATGCACCATCACACTTGGCAGAGGCTAATATTGTTTTTGTTTTTTGAGACAGGATTTCTCTGTATAACAGCTCTAGCTGTCCTGGAACTCCCCCTGTAATCCAAGCTGGCCTCGAGCTCATGGAGATCCACCTGCCTCTGCCTCCCAAGTTGCTGGGATTAAAGACGTGCACCACCGCTGCCCAGCAGCAGAGGTTAATATTTCCTAAGCATTGAAATTATTCTAGGTATGGGCTTATAAATATCACAACATGATGTTTTGATTATAGGTACTTTTATTTTTAAAATTTCAATAATAGAGAAAGCTTATGCATGATGGGCTTTGATAGTCCGCATAGTTTGTGTTTTGGCAGTTCTTTTGTATTTAGCTCCACAGCTGAAGTAATGTACGTGCTGTGCTGTGCCATCTCTGGAGGAACCAACTTTACATATGCAAGCAGATATTTCCCAACTTCTTTCATGGAGATGGGGACAGGGAGTGCTCAGTGAACACTGGGAAAGAGGGCCCTTTGGGGGGGGGGTCACCATTGCTCATCAGATCCTCCTAAGCCCCCTTTTCTCAGTTTTCTTTGATACTATTCATGCCGTCTGTGCGTTTAAAGTCAACATAGGCCAGTTGTGTGGCTCATACTTTGTAACCTTTCTAGCAAGTGCTACTTCTTCTTAACTTCCTCTGGGAAGGGATGTGTGGAAATGGCTGTCCTTTGGCGGGGGGGGGGGGGGGGGGGGGGGGGGGGGGGGGCGCTGGCAGCACAGCCACAGCCTCAGACGCCTTCCCTGCAGTGTCTCTTCACCGCTGGTTCAGCTCTGTCTCCAGCTTCACAGTGTCTCCATACTAGCTGTTCTCATCCTCTGAGTCGCAACCCACTTAGGGGGTTGCATATCAGATATCCTGCATATCAGGTATGTACATAATGGTCCTGAAACAGCAATGAAATAGTTTTATGGCTGGGGATCAGCACAGCCTGAGGAACTGTGTTAAAGCATCGCAGGCAGCATTAGGTAGGCTGAGAGCCGCTGATCTAGACACAACTAAGTTTTGCCCTCCGTCTTCCATTTTGATAGGACTAAGCATGCCCTGCTCATCTCATGAAGCCTCCCCGCTCCCACCTGACCATCATTCCTTGTGGGTTTGTTGGTGTTGATTCCTGCACTCACGCTGCCCTCTGTGGCTCCCCTGTGACCCTCCTCACTCTAACTGCCCTGATCTTCAGAAGCCTCATGGAGCTAACCAAGCACCGGCTAGCCCATAAAGGAGGTACAGGAGAAGCATCAACTCTTATCTATTGAAGGTCCTGGGTCTCTAAACTTAACTACAGAAGCAGATAGAGCCTGAGACTGGGACAGAGAGTAAAGCAATGAAGTCCTCTGCTAGTTGAAGTCCACCTTAAGCTGTGGGGCTATCCCCATCCTCTCTCTGTCACTTAATAGTTCTAATGGGAAGCTGGGATGGGACCAGACCAGATGAGATACTTGAGGCTCAGCAGAGGCTAGGCGACGTGCCAGGGACACTCTTGGCACCTCCTTGATGTCTGAGTCAAGGAGACCTTGGGTCTGTTGTCTTTCAGAGGAAAACGTTCTTTTCTTGTTGGGAGGACTTTTATACTGGGACTCCAGTCTCTTTTATGAATCTGGGTCCTACCTGTTAAATGTGTTAAGACTCCCTCCTGAGGCAGGGCGGGGTGGAGCATGTCTGTAATCCCAGCATTCACGGAGGCAGAGGCAAACAGATCTCTGTGAGTTCAAGGCCAGCCTGGTCTACCCAGCCAGCCCAGAACAGCCAAGGCTAACACAGAGAGACCCTCTCTCAAAAAACAGAACAAAACAAAACAGAAAGATTTTTTTTTTTCCTCAGTAATGGATTTCAGTGATGAGCAGACTGAGAAGGCCCCTCCCTTAAAAACCCACGTACTTATGCCTAATGAGATATCCACAAGCCAGCCTGGGGGTGAGGGTGGGGATAAAGTGGGTGAGGGTGTGGGGTGGGATGGGGTGAGACTTGGTTCAGGCGGGGAAGGTGGAGGAGTGAGAGGGTACCTAGGAGCTTGGCTGGTAGAGCACCTGAGCCAGAGCGGCTTCTGACAGACACAGGAAAGGCAGGCTGTACCCTGAGCTTGTGAGAGGTACTGGGGTGGTAGCCAAGCAGGCCAAAAGGGTGAAAGGAGGCCAGTAGGCTCCCGGGGTGGATTAAGACTGGCCACGGAGAGGAAGATAGACTGTTTGAGGGTTTGTTTGTTTTCTTTCATTCTTTTTCACCTTTATTTTTCCCTCTTGATTCACAAACTTATTTCCTTGGAGCAATGTTTGGTAGCTGCTGGAAGGGGGGTGGTGGGGTGGGAACTTCACCTGTTCCAAACCCACATGGTCACTCATATGACCCTCATCTGAGGGTCTACTTTTTCATTCTGAGAGCCCACCCAAATCACCGCCCCCACCCCCTTCCCTGGAGGCCATGGTGGAATTGGCCTCTCCAGTTTCTGGTAATTTCATCAGGGCTGCATCATGTTGCTGAGACTCAAGATTAGCATCTCCCTGCATGGTAACCCTTCCTTACCAGAGCTCCTGTTCAGCCTATGGGGTTTAGGGTGAACTGGTGGGGGGGGGGGCCGGGTATGAGGGTCTTTAAGGCAGAAGACAATGGGGTGAGATTTTTGTAGAGTGTCCAGAAACACTGCTGTTTGTCCCCAGGACCCTGAGCAAAGAAGACAGAGGTAGGAGCTGGGATGGGGGATACACAACAGGGCAGGCTGCTGTAAACCACAGCCTCTCTTGACACGCCCAACTTGAATGTAGGCAGGTATCCCTTAGGGGCCTGGAGAATCAGTCCACCTTAACAGGGCTGGCTTAGGCGAACTGCTTGCAATGTCATCTGCACATCCAGCACAGCTCAAGCTGGGTATGGGGCACGGATAGCTGCCAGCCAGAGCCGGCTCTTCACAGTAGATCTGCAAGCCTCACCATGCTTCAGGGCGCTCTAGAGGTTGGTGGTCCCCTCTGGGGCTGGGACGGTGATGGAGATGACGACTGGGATGGAGCCATACTCACCTTGCTGGCACTAGTAGTGGTAGCCACCATAGCACTGGCTTTGCAATGGTTTGGCTCCAGGCCGGACCAGGAGACACAAGGATCAGCATCTACAACTCCAGGCGTGCAACCTGCTCAGGTGGGAGGAGGCAGGCAGGCCCTACACCCAAAGTCCGAGGCCAGTGATGCCAGTGAGGGGCACAGCAAAGGACAGAAGAAATCAGAAGCTGCTGGAGGTGGCCAGAGGAGACCTGCTACAGCTAGTGGCCAGGACCTAGAGCTATCAATAGGCGGAAGTAAGACCTCAGGGACCCGGCTTCCACTCAAGACACCCGAAGAGGTGGCCAACAGAGGGACCACCCCAGCATCCCTGGGAAAGAAGAGAAAGGAGCCACCCAGGCCAGAAACGTCCTTCCTGCGCCACCACAAAGCAAGGGATATCCCTGTCCCCATCACGATCCACTTTACCCCTCGAAGCCCTGACAGCGAAACAGAGATCCAGGCAGAGGTAACTGGCACGTGTGGTAAGGGGACAGATCGACAGGGCCCCATCCATATGGAGCAACAGGACACCAGGCCCTGGCACCTGGCTGTGGGGCCTTCTGGCCCCCTGGGGAGAGGCCTAGGCAGCTTGCGTCGGCGACGGAGGCCTGGTGCCAGCTCAGGAGACAGACCCTACCGACCTCTAAAGCCGGACCCCCTCCGCCTGGGCACTGTGGTGAGTGTATGGGACGCTGTGGATATGGCAGCCGCAGCCACCCAGGACATCCTCACCGGCAGTTCCCTTACAGGTCCCTCATCGCTCCACTCAGACAGGGGGAGCGAGATTCCTCAGGAGATGGGCCTAGCTGATGCTGTAGTCAGTAGGCCTCAGGCAGACCCCTTCGAGGATGTGCGTGGGAGGAGCAGCCTTCGGCTCACTCCCACCAGCACTGCACGCTCAGAGGCTAAGGGCAGTGACAGCACAGAGACTGGATGCCCTGCCCCTGGGGAGACTCAGAAGATCCTGGCTAGTGAGGTAACCTGGGCCAGAGAGAGTGGGGCAGCTGTTGTCGCCAGCAACTTCAGTCCGTCACAAGGTGCCCTGCCAGAAGAGCTGCGCCCTGAGGCTTGTGAAGTGGACCAAGCTGCTGGCCAGAGCAAGACGGAGAAACTAGGAGCTGGCTACCTCACTGGCAAGGGGAGAGGGTCATGCCAAGACAAGGCAAGTGAGCCCATTGCTGGCAGTCAAGCTGCAGACCAGAGCTGCACTCCCTCCCACAGTTTTCCAGCCTCCCCTCTGACCCGGGACACTGAGCTGGCTCCATCCTCTGCTATGGCAGTGCATCCTGTCCCTGGGCTCCTACACGCAGTCTCTACCTCTGCTCCTTTAAACAGTTTGCCCCTGGAAGTTAGCCAGGGTCCTTCTGGTGGTGACAGTCTCAGAGCAGGGCCAGGCCCCTTTCCAACCCCAACTTTAGCCTCAGTGGAAGCCTCAACCTCAGGGCCAGCAGCAATTCTAGAACTACCTTCAATATCACCCCCAACCTCAACCTCATCCTTAACCCCAGCCCCTGTTACAGCCCTAACCCCAATTTTGACAGCAACCCCACCTCTCACACCACCCCCCTGCCCAGCCCCAGATACAGCCATAACCCTAATAACACCAACACCAACATCAACCCCAACCCCAACCCCAGTTACAACCTTAACCCTAATCTCAACAGCCACTCCACCAACCCCAACATCACCCCCAAGTCCGGCCTCTGCCCTCGTTGCAGCCCAAGAGCCTGCAGTAGGCAGTGAGCCAAAGCCTGTGTCTAGGGAGTCCAGTGCAGGCCTGTCCAAGAGCTCCCAGGAAGGACGAATCTCAAATAGCTGGGGCAATCTCATCACCATGGTTCTTAGGAACCACCCGTTCCCTAGGCAAGAAAAGGCCCAAGACAGTACCCCAAGGGCAGATCCCCAGAGTCCTGCAGGGCCTAGCACATTCACATACTCTGAAGATAGACAGCCAAGGCCCGCCTCTGAAGGGGCCATCTTCAGCCTCCAGGACAAACCCAGACCATCATCAGGGTTAGTCAAACCAGCAGGTTCAGGGAGCTTAGGGGAGGCTAGATTTGAAACAGAGGCAGTGAGCTTGGAGACTAGTGAGCCTTTGACCCTAGACCCTAGAGGAGATGGAACCATGCAGAAAAGTCTAGGCTTGCTGCCCCCAGTTGCAGAGCCTGCAGCTGCCTCACAGTTGCCCGCGCAGGCACAGCCTGCTCCTGTACCAACTACTACGAGACAGGATGCTCAGCCCATCCCCCAGCCTCGGCCTCGAAGGAAACGTAGCATAGCTCAGAGCTCTGAACAGATGCTTACCCAGGAAGTACCCCAGCAGCCCCAGGCGCAGGTGCTGAAGGAGGGAGCCAGACCGGCAGGCGGCAGGGAAATCCTCACAGAGAGGCAGAAAGAGACCCAAAAGCTTATGGTTTTTCTGCAGAAGCCCGGGAGTTGGGGAGTGGTGGAGGGGCCCCAGAAGTACTGCTCGCAGGCGGCACAGCCTACCACAACAGTGGTACCCTGGCCTCCAAAGCTAGACCTAAGCAGCTGCTTGGAGGTTTTGGCTTTTGCCCAGAAGCATGGCGAGCTGGCCTTAGCCCAGGAGACCTATGTCTTGATGAGCAACAATTTGCTTCATGTCCTGGGAGACCCACACCTCTACCGCCAGCTGAGTGGAGCTGACAGGGAGCGCATCCTGAACCTGCGGACCTGCCAGGGCCAGACAGTGCTGGGAGTCCTTGTGCTGCCCAGCCTCTATCAGGTGAGCCACTCAGGGCTCACGAGGGGCCCTCCTGGTGAGGAAGCTCCTGCAATCAGGTCTGAACATTCTCATCTTCACACATACCTCCACGTGTTCAACCCACAAGAGAATGTGTGGCGGCCCCTGACTCAGGTACCAGAAGAGGTCCCACTCCGGGGCTGTGGGCTCTGCACTATGCATAACTATCTGTTTTCTGGCAGGTGGCATCAGGGGTTCTGGTGCCAAGGCTGTCTGCTCCAACAAGGTATTCTGCTACAACCCTCTGACCAACATTTGGAGCCAGGTTCGGCCCATGCAGCAAGCCCGGGCCCAGCTCAAGCTGGTGGCTCTGGACGGAATGCTTTATGCCATTGGTGGTGAGTGCCTGTACAGCATGGAGCGCTATGACCCACGCACAGATACCTGGACCTTGAGAGCATCACTCCCTGAGGGCACCTTCCCAGTGGCCCATGAGGCTGTGGTCTGCCGAGGAGATATCTACGTCACAGGGGGTCATCTCTTTTACCGCCTGCTCAGATACAGCCCTGTAAAGGACTCATGGGATGAGTGTCCCTATAGTGCCAGCCACCGACGGTCCAGTGATATGGTGGCACTAGGGGGCTTTCTATACCGCTTTGACTTGTTGCGGGGCGTAGGTGCTGCGGTGATGCGCTACAACACAGTGACAGGCTCCTGGAGCCGGGCCGCCTCCCTGCCACTGCCTGCCCCTGCCCCACTGCACTGCACAGTGTTGGGCAGCACCATTTACTGTCTCAGTCACGGGGTCACTGCTACCTTCACAGTTTCGGAGGGGACTGCTCTGTTTCAGGCCAAGGAGCTGCAACCCTTTCCCCTGGGAAGTAAGGGGGTCCTCTATCCATTCACTCTGACTCTGCCCCCCAAGACCTGGTTACAGACTACGCTCTGAGTGCTGGAAAAGAGGCAGAACTGTGCAGGAAACCCTTTTTTGTGTGGGTCTGAGTGGACCTGGGACATTATCTCTGAAGTGAGATTCCTTCTGCTTCCCTCCCCTTGGAGGCCTGGCTCCCTCCATTCCTTCTGGATTCCACTCCACCTTGCTGGTTTTGGCCCAGGCCCTACCTGCTTAGGATGTCTTAGTTGCATCACAGCCACTTCTGTCTGTGGGATCCGTTAGTACTCACTGGAAACCTATTTGAGCTTCCTACATTGCCTCAAGATGGAAGAGGAAGCAAACAGTTCCTCAGGAAACATCCTCACTCTGGAGTTTTGCTATTCTGGGTCTGAACGGCACTTGAATATTCTGTCCCTTGATTGCATAATAACCCTGCTGCCCCCAGTCCCAGCCCAGGCTGGCCCAAGACCATGTGGCGTACTGTGAGCCTCTCTTCAACTCTGGACTCCCGCACCACTTCTTACAGGCTCCCCTCTACATGAGCTCTGTGCTTTAATCTAGTTATACCTGTTGCTACCTGTGTGAACCAGGATGAGGCATTTAACCCTCCCCTCAACACCTGTCATTCAGGAGTCCCATGGGGACAAGATCACCAATGGCTACCTGGCCTGATGCCTGGGACAAATGACATTCGAAATCACATGCTTTCTCCCTTCATCCACTAAAGCCCACTTTAGGCAGGTAGGTAAATCTGAGTACTGCTGCTTGTCCTGACCTGCAACCTGGCTTATCTCAACTGAACCATCTTTCTCTTTTTTTGACAAAAAAGAAAGAAAGAAAGAAAGGAAGGAAGGAAGGAAGGAAGGAAGGAAGGAGCTGGGTGTGATGGTGCATGCCTTTAATCCCAGCACTCAGGAAGCAGAGGCAGGTGGATTGCTGTGAGTTCAAGGCCAGTCTGGTCTACAAAGTCTAGGACAGCCAAGGCAACACAGAGAAACCCTATCTCGAAAAACTAAAAAAAAAAAACCAAAAAAACCAAAAAACAAAACAGAAAGGAAGAAAGAAAGAAAGGAAGGAAGGAAGAAAGAAAGAAAGAAATTTTAGGGGCTGAAGAGACAACTCAGTGGTTAAGCACTTTCCCAGAGGCGCCAGGTTTGATTTCTAGAATCCATGTTGTGGCTCACAATTGTCTGTAGCTCCAGTCCCAGGGGATCTTACACCCTCTTCTGGCCTCTGTGGGCACTGCATGCATGTGGTGCATGGACATACATGTAGGCAAAACACCCATACACATGGAATAATAAAATAATTTAAAAGAAACTATTTACTGTTATTGTGAGAGGACTGCGTGTGTCATGGCGCATGTGCAGAGGTCAGAGGGTGACTCTGTGGACTGGCTTCTCTACTTATCCCTTTGTGTGGTACCAGGGATTGAACTCAGGCAGTCAGTCCTGAGCAGCAAGTGCCTGTATCTATAATTTTGCCAGCCCCATTCCCTTACCCCCCTTTTTCTTTTGTTTTTTTTGAGACAGGGTTTCTCTGTGTAACAGCTCTGACTGTCCTGAAACTTGCTCTATAGTCCAGGCTGGCCTTGAACTCACGAAGATCCACCTCCCTCTGCTTCCCAAGTGCTGGGATTAAAGGCGTGCGCCACCACCGCCTGGCCATTTCCCCCTATTTATTCTATGATTAGTACAACGGATACCACCAGGTGTTTGGCGTGCTGAAAGCATCTTCCTCACACACTTGTCTCTTTGCTTACAAAGTCTGCTGTGAAGTTGGGTCAGTGTAAGACAGAAAGGGCTTCTTGGGTTTGCTTGAAAATAAGTTTATTGAGAAACAAGTACCGTGTACACAGCTACATGTCTGGGCTTCTGGACCCATGCCCCTGGGTTCTGCCCTTCGGCTGGTGACAGGTGGTGGCTCACTGCTTGCGCTTGGTCTCGGTTAGCAGCTCCTGCCAGTTCTTCTCCATCTCCTCTTTGCAATTGAGGAAGGCATCCTCCAGCCGGCGCATGGACTCTGCTAGTGTGGGGTTGGTGCGCATGACTACCATGTCGTAGGCCATCCAAGTTGCCTGCACTATAACAACCAAACAGGTCCAGTCAGGTGAGAGGTACTGATGCTCTGGGGTGGGGTTGGGGGTGGGGCACTGTGTTCAGCTTTAGGGGCCAGACCCTGGGGTCACCAAGTATCCGAAGAAAAGAAAGCTTAGAGGTTGCTATAACCGCGCCCCCCCACACCCCCCAAAAAACTTCTCTCTACAGTAGCAGTAATGGCACCTGCTGATATTCTACATGTTGTAACTTCTCGGAATGTAAGCCAATGACAGTAATAAGCTGGAGGCTGGTCTGACGTAGAATGGAAGGAAAACTAGAGCAAACATGGCTCCTTACCTGTATGTAGTTCACAGCTGATGGTTGCAGTTGACTTCTAAGAAGTCATCACTTTTTACCCAAGCTTACATGCTCAGGGAGGACGACCATTTCTAGACCCATAAGACCTAAGTTATATGTTTTCTCATGCTCAGTGATCTGAGACACCTATCTACCTGACACCAGAAAGGCACAGGGCAGGAGTCCTCCTGGGAAGGTTTGGCTGCCTCATGTTAGGCGTCTTTGAGCACTCAATATACACAGACAAGCATCTCCTCTTTTTTTTTTTTTTTTTTTTTTTCAGAACAACTTGAGGGCAGCATCTACTGGGGCTCTAAGGGAGCACACAGTTCTTGTGCAGATTCAGTGGAAGTGTGTGCAGAACCTGTTCTGCAGCATCCCCTTCTGGTACGGCTCTTATCTCTAGAGCTTTACAGAACATGGTCTGCCCCTCTGCATGACAACTGAGCACAACACCCATGTCCCATGGATACATTGGGAAATTATATCATCAAGGAAATTAACCAATGAGCCTGTAGGAAAATGGTTAGTGAGAGCTGGGCAGGTGTGTATATATGCAAGCCACATCTCTTCATCACAGATGAAGTAACAGAGAAGTGATTTAGTTGTGGAAAATTTACTAGAAAAGGCACCTGCAGAGTCTCAACAGAGCTCATATGACTATCACTACCAAAGGGAGCCTTTAGTTTTTGGATCGAGAGTGGCACTGGAGACCTTCCTACAATGTAGACCACTGGCCCATCCCACAACATGGAGTTTTTGTCTAGCAGGTTGGGCTCATTCTAACTCAAAGGGTCTGAAGAGCACACTTTCCAAACCCCAGGCAGCAGATGTCTTATGGATCTGCACGCTAGAGCAGAGTTGGCTTCCCGTCTCTCGACTTGCTAGCTATGTGAGCTTCAACAAGGGTGCTAATTTGCTAACCAAGCCTCCTCATTCACAAAATAGAATACCTACCAGCTTCGAGTGAGAGCCAACCACTAAGATACAAACCTCCTAGCAACGATATGGACTGAATGCATGTATGCCCCCACATTTATGTACTGAAATACAAGTTAATGGTATTAGGTAATGGGCCTCTGAGATGTGCAGTGATAAGGGGAGAGCCTCGTGACTCATGGGCCTGGTGTCCTTATAAAAGAGACACAGCACTTGCAATTGGCCTTGTGAGGACACAGTGAGAAGGTGGATGACTAGACAAACATGGAAGACAATTCTCACCAGATAACCCACTGGCACCTTGATCTTGGATTTCCTGGATTCTAGGACCATGAGAAATAAATGTTTATTTTTAAAGCTATTTTGTTTGTGGCCATCTGTTATAGTATCCCCAGATGATTAGTCAGTACAACAAGGAGAGTGTTGCTATAACAAACACCTGCAAGTATGGGGGCAGCTTTGGTGGTGGGTAGAGGCCGCTAGAGTTTTGAAGCTTATAATAGAAATGCATGATACAGTATTTGTCACAAATGGAACTTTAAAAGCAATTCTGGTTTAGGAATAAAAGAGGAATTTAGAGAAAAACTCTGCATCTTCATAGAGAATATATGCAATGCTGGACAGAATGCTTAGGGACCTGCAGATGGTAAAGCCATTCCGATGAGAACTCAGGAGGAAATAAGGAATTTTGTCAGAAACTAGAAGAAAGATGACCCTTGTTATGACTGTCAAAGGACTTGGCCGCATTATGTTCACACTCAGTGTTTGGTGGAAGGTAGAATTATGAGCATGAACCTGGATACCCACATGAGAAGAACTGCTTAATATTAGAAACTTTTAAAATTTAATTTAATTTGGTTTTTTGGTTTTTTATTTTTCGAGATAGGGTTTCTCTGTGTAGCCTTGGCTGTCCTGGACTTGCTTTGTAAACCAGGTTGGTCTCCAACTAACAGAGATGGCCTGCCTCTGCCTCCCTCAGTGCTGGGACTATGGGTGTGCACCACTGCACTTGGCTAAAAACTTTTATTATAAAATAAATAATTTAGGTACTCAGGGCAAAGACTTAAGGTGGGAAAGAAAATAACATCAGGGGATGAAAGTAGCTCAAAGAATGGGCCAGGTGTGGTGGTGCACGTCCTTAATCTCAACACTCGGGAGACAGAGGCAGGTGGATCATTGTGAGTTCGAGGCCAGCCTGGTCTACAAAGCAAGTCCAGGACAGCCAAGGCTACACAGAGAAACTCTGTCTCAGAAAACAAAACAAAACAAAAATAGCTATAAGAAATGAATCTGAGCTTCCTAGGCCAAATCAGAGAAAGAAAATTCTTGTATAAGGCCAACGTCCATAAGAACGAGATGAATGCACTCTTTTGACACACCTTGTTTCTGAAGATGGTGGTAGAGCCCTCTGTTTCAGTCACTTCCGTCACTGTGAGGAGACACTATGACAAAGGCAACTTATAAAAGGAAGCATTTAATTGGGAGCTTGTTTACATAGACTCAGAGAGTGAGTCCATGACTATCATGGCTAGAAGTTTGGCAGTAGGCAGGCAGGTATGGCACTGGAGAATTAGCTGAGAGCTCACATCTGATGCACAAGTTGCAGGCAGAGACAGAAAGTGAGACTGGGCCTAGCGTGACACAACTCCTCCAAGAGGGCCACATCTTCTAATCCTTCCCCAACAGTTCCATTAACTGGGTACCAAACAGTCAAACTTGTGAGCCTATGAGGGCCATTCTCATTCAAACCCCCACACCCTCCATAGCACACACGAAGCCTTGGCTTGATGCCTAACACGGGAAGAATACCCACCCCCCCCCCCAAAATCAGCAAACAGCCAGGCCTGGTGCACACCTTTAGTCTCAGCACTACAGGAAGAGGCAGGCAGATTGAGTTTGAGGCCAGCCTGGTCTATAAAATGAGTCCAGGACATCCAAGGCCACACAGAGAAACCCTGTCTCAAAAAACAAAACAAAACAAAAAATCAACAAACTAACAAAGTGAAACAAGAATTTTATCCTAAGAGAACAATTCCCAAGGAGGTTCCTTTCTGAAGAGTGTTCTGGGGGCTGGAGAGATGGTTTAGTGGTTCAGGGCACTGCTGCTATTCCAGAGGACAGGGGTTGGATTCCCAGAACCCACCAGATCATTCACAACTGTCTCTAACTCCAGTCTCAGATGATTACTCTGACACTCGTTTCTGGCCTCTTTGAACATTGCAAACATAGTCTAAGTCATGCACACAGGCAGGCAAAAACATCCATACACATAACATAAATATATTTACAGTAAAAGTCAAGAAAAAGAGTATTCTGTAGTTGCAAATGACTTTGATAACATCTGTATTTTGAACAGGAGGAGGCCCCTTCATGCCTGTAGTTAGAATTACTGATAAAAGTTAGCTGGCAGTGTGGCTCCAAGCACTGTAAGGAAATCAGTAAAGGTAGGGTCTCATGTCACTCAGGCTGGCCTCAACCTTGCTAAGTGGCTGAGGGTGACCTTGAACTCCTCTTGCTGCTACCTCACAAGTGCTGGGATTAAAGGTGTGTGTTACCACATTCCAGTTCAGAAATGTGCTTCTCAAGAAACTCGAGGTTTGTATGCATTTACTGTTTACTGACTGCCACTCTGTCCTGCCATTTGTTAAGGCAGCTCTGGTACCATATAGAAGGGTACAGAGAGGACATATCTGGGTTCCTGAACTGTCCATGATAAGCTGCAGTGGGAGAAGACAGATTCCCAGCAAATAAGCCATTGGAGATTGTGAAACATGCTGAGAAGAAAGTAAACAGTATGTGTGTGACAGAGAAGTGGCAGGCAAAGTCAAGACCAGCCCTAAGAAGAGGACACGCGGAAAAGCCTCCTGCTAAGACTAGCTCAAGGAGAGATGACTTGCCTAGTATTCCTAAGGCCTCAGCACCACCACCATCCAAAGAAAGGAAGAAAAGGAAAGGAAAAGAAAGGTGGAAACAAAATCTCCTGTCCCCAACTATGAGTCTGGAAGCAGATTTTCCAGCACACAGTCAAAGTGTACAGGGACTGAAGCGATGGTTGGCTTAGTGACTGTGATCTTAGGGGAATCATAGCCAGAACCTAAAGCTATGCCAAATTCAGATTTATTTCCTTCTAAAGTTGGGCCATAACAAATGCTTTTGGCTTCTTGCCTCCTGGATTTGTTGTGCAGGAATAGATAGCAGATACTGATTTGGGTGCCCGAGGATACAACGCTTCCATGACAAAACCCTAAACCACTGAGGGTAGTTTTGAAAAGGATGGTGAGTAGGAACGCTGTGATGATTCTCAAGAGAGAAATAGCAAGAATTTACAGTTCCCTGAGTGTTCTGATTCCAGAATTGCCAATAAAAAGGTAGAGAGCTATTTAAGCTATTTATTAGGATTTAGCTACATTATTCTTTTTCTCTTTTTCTGGGGGTGAGAAGAGGTAGAGTTAGTGCTGGGGAGTGAACCTAGGGCATCCAACATATGGTAATCACATTCTCTCCACCAGGCCACCTCATCCATAAACAGGATAATAATGGTAGATAGCCCTAAAGCTGTTGTAAGTGAATGAGATAATGCACTTAAGAGCCCACGGGAACACATCAATGTGGTATGTAATAAACATAAGCTGTGTAAACGTAGTTTTTATTTGCCCAGCTCAGTTGTTGTCTGCGAGGCTTACTGCCTCCTTCTGCTAACCCAGGCCTAGTGCTGGAAGCTTCTAGCCTCCATACAATCTAACCTAGACCTAGAATGTTTTCAGCCTCTGAGACTTACTGCTGAATAAGCTCACCCTTTCTTGTTCTTTCTGAGCTCTGGGCTGGCTGGTTCAACTCAGCTGTTCCGGCTCAAACTCTTCTCCCAGCTGACTTATTTAATCTGGCTTCTCTCTCAGCCCAGAATTGCTTTGCTTGGCCTTAAACTAACTCAGCAACCTGCTCTAATCTGGCTCCTTCTCATTTTCTGGCTCATTCCATTTTCACCTGAGTGGTCTCTCTCGGCAACCCATCTCTCTATTATTGTCCTGGTAAAACTGTCTTCTCTCTCTGAAAAACTGCCTTTTAAGTAGCTTCCCTTTCCTCTCTCTTCTTGTGAGAGTTGGGCATATCCTATTTTTGTTAACTCTTCTTTGATTTGTCACCTTTTCTGCCACTCAATTACACATCATTTTTAAACATGGGTGCTTCCTTCTACAAACTAACTTTACCTTCATTTGCAATTAAAGGCATGTATCACCATGCCTGGACCTAAGCTTTTCTTTACCTGATACTTGCTCTATACCAGGGTGGCCTTGAACTCAGGTCTGTTTGCCTCTGTCTCCTAGATTAAAGGTGTATTTGTATTCCAGCTTGATCACACGGACCTAGAAGGTCTTTGGATGTAATCTCTTGCCAGAGCAACCATGTTCTGAATTAACACTCCTCTACAAAGCTGTTATTGTCATTATCAGTAATACAGAAGAGTACTAAATAGCCAGACCTGTGCAGCCTTTCTGTGGCTTAGTAAAGTAGAAAATATCCACTTCTAATAGGAACAAAACCACACAAGTATGTGCACAGAAAAATATGTAGAAGCCGGGTGTCTTGGTTCAAGCTTTTAATCCCAACACTCAGGACAGAGGCAGAGGGATCTCTATGACTTTGAGGTCTGGCTGGTATATACTGTGAGTAATTGGACAGCCAGAGCTATTGTGAAACCAAAACAGGAGCCACATTGCTGTTAAGGAGCCGCATTGTCATACACTGTTATTAATTCTTGGTACCTTTTAGGAATAAGTTTCTATTTCCTTAGCCTAATGTATCCTGCAAACCACGCTTTTCAGCTTATTCTGAACTTGTAACCCCATGATCTATCCCCCTGGCCTAGCTTGGGTTACATAGTGAGACATTCTCTTAAAAACAAAACAAAACAAAAACCAAAATTAATTATTCAAAAATTTAAAACAGTATTTAATTTGTGGTTGCTTATATATTGATAACACTCTAGGAGATGATAAATGAATAAGTAAAACTTTAAAAATACTATATTATTCCTCAAATTAGACAATTTGTATGAACATTTGTGTGGTAGTTGAATGAGAAATATCTTTCAGTCTTGGCCATTCAAATAGTTTGTCCCCAACTGTGGCACTGTTTGCATTAGGGTTTATCACACTTAAGCTGTGATAAAACATCTGATAAACCACAAGACCTCAGAGTCAACTGATCTGGGCCTATGGAGGCTCATAGAGACTGAACCACCAACCAAAGAGCATGCATGGATTGGGCCTAGACCTCCTACGCCTATGTAGCAGATATGCAGCTTGGTCAACATGTGGGTCCCCTAACAATGGGAGTAGAGGCTGTCTCTGACTCTGTTGCCTGCCTCTGGATCCCTTTCCTGTAGTGGGCGGCCTCGTCAGGCCACAGTGGGAGAGATTGTGCTTAGTCCTTCCAGGACTTGAGGTGCCAGGGTAGGATGGTACCCTTTGGGGGCCTCCCCTTCTCTGAGAAGTAGCGGGGTCACGGGGAAGGGGCGTGACAGTGGGAATGGGAGAAGGGAGGGGGCTGGGATCAGGCTGTAAACAAACAAATAAAAAAACAACAAAAAATCATGTCAAAAATCCCTGTGAGTGCCCAGGTAATGGTGGCACACGGTTTTAATCTCAGCACTTGGGAGGCAGAGGCAGGCACATCTCTGTGATTTCAAGGCCAGACTGGTCTACAGAGTGAGTTCCAGGACAGCCAAGGGCTAAAACAGAGAAACCCTGTTTCAAAAAACCAAACCAAACCAAACCAAACCAAACTTCCAAAATCCCTGTGAAGGGAAAGGTTTGAAACCTTGAAGCTGCCCTGACCTAGAGAATGGTGAAAGCCCTTGGTGTGATTCTAGTCCTTGTCTTCTCAGTCTGGCGCTCTTTGGCTAGACCTCTCAGGAATTTGGCACCTTACTGATCCCTCACGCTTGCCTCTGGAGTGCTCTTCATCTCCATCTTAGCACCATCACTCATGTCCACACCACAGCTCCTTCTCCGAGGCTTTCCTCGAAGCCTCACTGGCTCTTAGGGGCAGCTTCTGCTCCTTCTCAGCACCCTCCCTGGCTTAACCACACAACATTATTAGTGCTAGCCATTTTAATATAAAATGTAAATGTTTTCATCTTAGTTCATATTTTCAAATTATGGTCACATTGATGTCTATTCCTGGCCCTTACCCACTTTCACAAAGGGAATGATTTCTATTCAAGTTTCTATTCTTTTTATTGTTTTCTTGTTTTGTTTTGTTTTTGTTTTTTTAGAGACAGGGTTTCTCTGTGTAGCCTTAGCTGTTCTGGAACTTGCTCTGTAGAACAGGCTGTCCCCAAACTCACAGAAATCAGCCTGTCTCTGCCTCCCAAATCTGGGATTAAAGGAGTGCACCACCATCACCATGCTCAAGTTTCTAATTTTAAAAGGCACAAAGTAGTCCTATTTAATAAAAGGACAAACAATTTGACTGGAATTACATAGCTTTTTTGGCTTACATCTTAAAAATTAAACTTGTGTTTCTATGTATGTGCGTGAGCCTGCCCGAGTTTATGTACACTGTGTGCATGCAGGATCCTGTGTGTGTTGGTACACACATGCTCATGTGCCATCATACATGTGTGGAGGTCAGAGGTTGACGATGTGTAGGAGTCAGTTCTCTCCTTTCACTGTGGGTTCCAGGGATTAAACTCACAATCCCTGGATTGTGGCTCAGCTACAAGTGCCTTTCTGTACTCACAGACATCTTGCTTGCTCTAAAATTGTTTTAATTGGAATAAAATATACATGCCTATGCCCTGTAAAGCACCCCCTATTTTCTGTGACAAAATTTGGGCTCACAGATTATAAGAATTACATATATATATGATTTATCTTATGTATATGAGTGTTCTGTTTTCATGTAGTGCCAGAGAGGGAATCAGATCCCATTATAGAAGCAATTCCAGTGCTGGGAATTTAACTCAGGACCTCTGGAAGAGCAGCCAGTGCTCTTAACCACTGAGCTACCTCTCCAGCCCCAAAATTAAGTCTTTCATTTTGTCTTGAGACAAGGTTTCTCTGTGTAGCCCAGGCCGTCCTGGAACTCATTTTGTAGACAAGGCTGGTCTAGAACTCAGGGATCTGCATGCCTCTAGAATTATACATATTTTGAATTAAAAACATATAAAATTATGATGTTGTTGCTACTACTGCTTCATTGAAACACACTGAATAAAATAACAAAATAATATTATTTCCAAAGAATGAAGAAATGCATAGTACTGTGCCTCCCGTTCTCAGGAGTATGCTAGTTTTATGAGCGTTCCAAACCTTTGCTTAAATAATTCACAGAGAGACTGTTCATCTTCTGTTCCCCAGTGCAATAATGACCTGTGCACGCTTGCCATCTGCTGCATAGGGGAGCTAGTATCTGGTGCTATGCCTTCAAGATGATAATGGACCAATGGTAGAAGAGAGATGTAATCACATGAGATAATCACAAAATTATTCAAAGTCAGTCACTGGAGCTGCTAACTTTTGTGTTGCCATAGTTACCAGCTATGAGTTGGAAGGTGCTGGGGAAGCCCTTGCTAGAGAAGGCACTTGGTGTAGGTTCGTGAGTTTAGGGAGCAGCAGAGCTGTTGAGGAAGGGAAGGCGGTGATTGGGAAGACATCCTACCTGAGATTTTTTCCATCTCTTCCAGTAGCTTTTCCAGGTCCTTATTCAGGTCGGACAGCATTTTCAGCATGTTATCATAGCTTCTTTCCCCAGGCTCAGAGTCAGCCATCTAGGCAGTGAACGGAAAGAAGCTGCATGGGACACACCAGCACTTTAGTTCCCTCCCTATGGCTCACAGGTGGGTGGTCCTTCAGCAACTGTTTCCCATCTTTCAAGGGTTGGACACCACCACTCACGCCCCAGAGGCTCTGTGAAGGTTAGACAGAAGTGTGTGGACGGGTCCACACAGACTGTAGCAATGCTAATTGTTCCTTTTTTCCTTTGGCCCTTGTTATGTGTCATAGTCAGTTTCAGTTGTCAACTCGACACACCTGGAAGATGGAATTTCAGCTGAGGAGCTGCCTCCATTGGATTAGCCTGTGAGCATGTCTGTGGGAAAAATTATTCTCTCTCTCTCCCCTTTTCTTTCTTTCAAAAATTTATTTAATTAATTTAATATTATTTTTAAAGGTTCGTTTTATTTATTTTTATGTGTATGGGTGTTTTGCTTGCCTGTAAACCTGTGCATCTTGTGTATGCAGCATCTGAAGAGGCCAGAAGAGGGCATCGGATCCCCTGGAACTGGAGTTACACAGTTGTGAGCTGCTGCTTTGTAGGTCCTGGAGTTGACTGAATCCAGGCCCACTGGAAAAGCAGCCAGTGCTCTTAATTGCAGAACCATCTCTCCAGTCCTAAAGATTTGCTTTTAAATTATGTGTGTGTTTCTGTCTTTCCATCTGTCTGTCTGTTTGGGGTTTTGTGCACGTGAATGGAGATCAGAAGAGGGCACTGAATCCCCTGTAACTGGCTTTTATGAACAGTTGTTGGCCACTATGAGGCTGATGGGAACTGAACCCAGGTTCTTGGCAAGAGCAGCGAGTGCTCTTAATTGTGAGCCATTTCTTCAGCCCCAGTGGGGCATTTTGCAATTGCTAATTTACATAGGAAGGCTAGCCCACTGTGGGTGGTGACATCCCTAAAAGGTGGACCTGCGCTGTATAAGAAAGGTAGCCGAGCAAGCCAGTAAGCAGCACTCCTTCATGGCCTCTGCTCCAGTTTCTGCCTCTAGGTCTCTGCTTGAGCTCCTGCTCTGGCTTCCCTTGATTGTGGAGTGTAATTTATAAGATGAAAAAAGCCCTTTCCTCCCCAAGTTGCTTTTGGTCAGTGTCTGTCATCCTCAAACTGTTAAAGGGAAGTTTTGTTTTGAAAGACATGGTCCCAGGCTGGCCTTGAACTTGCTTAAACTCCTGATACTCCTGCCTCCACTTCCAAAGTGGTGGGGTTACAGGTATAGGCACCACACCAGGATAAGGGTAAAATTCTGGGGCCAGAGCAGAAGGCCTCTGACAGGCATGAGGCAGATTTGAGGTATGGGGCAGGGTGTATGATCTTTTGGGGTCTGTAAATGTGTCACTTCTGGAGCCATTCCTCACTGGGGAGCCCATATTTTCTGTTGGCCTGTTTTTCTAAGTGAGATAGTTTTCTAAGAACAGGTGGCCATGGCAGTGGGCTGAGAGTGGGTGATTTAAAAAAAAAGGGCGGGGGGGGGGGGGGGGAGCCAGGCACAGTGGTGCACGACGGCACACGCCTGTAATCCCAGCACTCGGGAGACAGAGGCAGGTGGATCACTGTGAGTTCGAGGCCAGTCTGGTCTACAAAGTGAGTCCAGGACAGCCAGGGCTGCACAGAGACCAAGCCAGGACCAGGCTGGGCTACATGGAGAAATTCTGTCTCAAAAAAAAAAAAAAAAAAAAAAAGAAAAGAAAAGAAAAAGAAAAACAAACAAAAAACAATGAGAGAGAGAGAGAGAGAGAGAGAGAGAGAGAGAGAGAGAGAGAGAGAGAGAGAGAGATGTGTCTATCAGGCAGGGCATTAGAACTGACTGTCAGGCTCTCGCTTCTCAACGGGACTGTTTCTATAGTCCATAAATGGCCTTCCTCCTGTAGTCTCATCAAGAACTTCTTGTTTCTTTTAGGATGAAACACAATCTTCTTGGGCAGGGGGTGGATGTAGCTCAGTGAAGGCCCTGGGTTCAAGGTGCAGCATTACACATATTAAAAAGATAACAATCTTTTTACTATAGTTTGAAGAATGTCAGTGTAGCTCTGGTGACCCCAATTCTTATCCAGTTGTGAGCTGTAGCCAACTAACTGAACAAAGCCTGGATACTGCTTTAAACGCTGTGATAAATGATGAGGGGAGATCCATGACTAAGAACCACAAGATGATAAAGTTAAATTTTTATGGTTCTCTTGTAAGAAGCAAAGAAATACAAAATGAAAGAGAATAATTCTGCTGTATGGGCGGCTGCAAAAATCTATCCTGGCATCTTCAATATCCCAGGCTCTGCAATGCAACTAAGGCTTCATCATTACAGTTTCAGTCAGCGGCCTTTAGGGCCTTTTCACAGGATCTCTGACCCTGCCACATGGTACCTGGCTTCAGCTATTCTTCATCTGAATCTTGAGTCTGTCATGCTTCCAAAACCAGTGCCACATGAAACCATGTTTTCAACACTGCCCAGTTCTACGGCTAGCTTTTGATGTCCTCTGGCCTCCTTGGACCACAGCTGCACCAGCATCCCTGAGGAACACTTCCTATTGTTGCACTGCAGAGCAGGAAGCTTCTCCACAATGGTGCTGATCTCTCTCAGTTACAGCTGCTTCCGCACCACCAGCCTGAATAATGCCTCGCTTTGATTTTTTTCTGCTGAATAAACCAGTTAGTTACCTTCAAATCCACCTTCACACAGGATCTCAAGACATGAGCAGAGTGGATACCCACAGGAGTGGTCACTACCCTTCTTCCTAATAGAGTTCTTAGTCCCTTCTGAACTCCCTGAGCTGAGCCTCCACCGGCTGCATTTCTCTTCCAAGCTCTGCTTACATCAATCAGTAGCTTTTCTAGCCCAAAGCATCAACGATTCCACATTCTTTGTTTGTTTTTTGAGACAGGGTTTCTCTGTGTAGCCTTGGCTGTCCTGGACTCACATTGTAGACCAGCTGGCCTCGAACTCACAGGGATCCACCTGCCTCTGTCTCCCGAGTACTAGGATTAAAGGCGTGCCGCCACCACCCTGCCAATTCCACATTCTTTCCACAAAAAGCAATTCCAGGACTGGCGAGATGGCTTGGTCGTAAGAGTGCTTTCTGTCTGCCAAGCCTGACAACCTGAGTTCCTAGAAATTCCTAGAAACCCACATTGTGTAAAAAGAGAAGTGATTCTCAAAATTGTCCTCTGTTCTCCAAGTGCAATGCATTCTGCCTGCCTGCCTGTCTGTCCGTCTGTCTGTCTCCCACACAGAATAAATGTGTTAAAATTAGGCTTAAAAGCTACGTCATCAGGTTCATCACAGCAGCAAGCCCACTCATTGTTTTCTGTCCTAGTTTTGCTTAGCATTGCTATGATAAAATACCCTGACAGTAGCCACTTTAAGGGCAAAGGGTTTACTCAGCTTACACTTCACAGTCTATCACTGTGAGAAAGTCAAGGCAGGAACTTGAAGCACTGAGTCACATCCACATTCAAGAGCAGAGAAGAAGTATAAATGGACGTGTGCTTACTAATGCTCAGCTGATTGTCTCCACTCTTAGAGAGAAGACCCAGGCCAGGGAACAGTGCCGCCCACAGTGCTTCCCGATTCATTCAATAGAATCGAAGCAATCTCCCACAGACTTTCCTCAGGCCGACCTCATCTAGAGGCTCCCTCACCGAGACTCTTCCCAGGCATTCTGTTAGATTGCGCTGGCAATTAAAACTAACCATCGCAGGCATAGGCTTAGTATGCTTCCCATGCGTCCGAACAGGGATGCTGATAGGAAGTTAGATAAGTGGATTCTGGAGTGTGGATGCTGTCTACATAGAGATGACATTTAAGACAAAGAGGAGACTTCTAAGGGAGAGTACAGATGGAGAAGGAAGCATCCAGAGACGAGGGGTACAGAACCGACAGGTAGAAGAGCAGGGCAGAGTCATGTTCCAGAAGTCCAGGCATTCCAGCCATTATTCTCCCATCATGAAGATTTTTGTTTTGTTTTGTTTTTTGTTTTTCGAGACAGGGTGTCTCTGTGTAGCCTTGGCTGTCCTGGACTCACTTTGTAGACCAGGCTGGCCTCAAACTCACAGCGATCCGCCTGCCTCTGCCTCCCGAGTGCTGGGATTAAAGGCGTGCACCACCACTGCCCGGCTCATCATGCAGACTTTTACTGAACTGTAACTGAGGCTCTTAAAAGTACAAGAGAGGGAGCCGAGCATGGTGGTGCACGCACACATGCATGCATGCTTTTAACCCCAGCACTTGGGAGGCAGAGGCCGGAGGATCACTGTGAGTTCGAGGCCAGCCTGGTCTAAAAGCGAGTCCAGAACAGCCAAGGCTACACAGAGAAACCCTGTCTTGAAAAAACACAGAACAAACCAAAAATATAAAAAACAAAAACAAAAACGCAAGAGAGGGACTCCCCAAAATTGTATGGGATAATGTGTTTTGTGAAATGTGAACAATTTACAGCCCTAACTGTTTATAAGGATAACAACAATAACTATGACTATTCATCATTTTGTGCATTTGGATATAGAAGAGAATTAATTAGGCATATTAGAGTAATAGATTAATTTAAGTATTCTGCTTTAAAATGTGTAATTTATTACATATTGCAATTTTCTTTTTTGAGATAGGGGTTCTCTGTGTAACCTTGGCTGTCCTGGACTTGCTTTGTAGACCAGGCTTGCCTTGAACTTACAACGACCCACCTGCATCTGCCTCCCAAGTGCTTGGATTATAGGCGTGCGCTACCACACCCGGCATCATATTGCAATTTTCAACCAAAGTTTATTTACAGTTTGGGGGGCACTTAAAGGAATGCAAGCTTCACTGCAAGTCTGATGTGATATTTATAAGAATTACTGAAGGAAACTAGAGACGATGGCATATGCCTGTAAGGTCAGCGCTTGAAAGGGAGAGGCAAGCGGATCATCATGAGTTTTAAGCCAGCCTGAGCTACATACTGAAATATGTCAAAGAACCACATACATGCATCAAACCAAAACCAAAATCAAGCAAACAAAAGAGAACCTAACTATTAAGAAATCACGAAGGGTTTGTTAAGACAATTGAGGCACTTAAAGAGATGGAATATATTAAGATTATAATCAGATGAGTTTAAGTGTATAAGTGGAACAACCAAAAACTTTAAAAAAATTATTACTAAAATTTGCTACTAGAAGGCCAGGCAGTGGTGGCGCATGCCTTTAATCCCAGCACTCGGGAGGCAGAGGCAGGCAGATCTCTGTGAGTTCAAGGCCAGCCTGGTCTACAAAGCGAGTCCAGGACAGTCAAGGCTACACAGAGAAGCCTTGTCTGGAAAAAACCAAAACCAAAACAACAACAAAAACTTGCTACTAGACTTAGAATACAAGTAATAAACAACTCAAAGGGAGCTATCTTCTGCCTGGTGCTCGGGGTTTGTTGCATGTAGCTCCTGGGGGTGCATTATTCAGCTGTATGGAGTAACCATTTAAAACTACTTTTAAGAAAGCTTATAAAATAACAGGCTTTCCAATGACTTTCCCAAACATTTATTCTTCCTTCCTCTCCCTCTGTATTATCTTCCCTTCCCACCTCCATTCAATCTCGCCCTTCTCTTCCCTTCTGGCCTCTGTCTCCTGCCACAGCTCTCTACATCTAGAGCTCCTTGTCACCCCCACCCCCATGCCTGCAATGGCTCCTTTCTGCTTTCCTCGCTGTTATTCCAAGCTACACGCTCAGGCCTAAAGATTCAAATCTAGGAGGCCCCAAAACAATACAGGCTACTGACATTGTTCTCGGCTGCTTGCCAAAGCATGAAGGTAACACCCTCCTGCTGAAGACACCATACACATCTGTCACAGCACTGGAAGAAATGAAACTGGTATCTGGAAGTGTTACCAGTTCCTCAGAGTTGGCCCTCATAGTGTCAAAAGGTGATGTATAAGCTTCCAAAGGAGAAGAGTTATCAGCAGTTCTACCTCACTGTAAAGCATGAGAACAGCAACTTCTGCACTGGCAAGATATTCCCAATGGTACAGTAGTGGCACTTGTATCTTGGGGGTAACCAAGAGTTATATGTTTGGACCTATAAAGTCTGCTTGACTGGGAGGAACTCATGCCTGGCTACTGTAAACCTAGCCAAGAACCCATGGCTGAAGAGGTCATAGACCCTAGAGGATAACCTGCTACTAGCATGCTGCTGAGAAATATAGTTTCCAGCTGCCTTCTAAATACTTACCTTTATATTATAAGTGCAGCTTTCAATCTTTCATCAGTGAAGCTTATTTTTGTAGCAGATGGAGAGCAGTACAGAGGTTATTACAAATGGTCCAAATGTGGATTCTAAGTGACGGTGGGGTGCTCAGCCCCAAGTGAGACATCTATAACATACTCCCTATACCGAAAGTTCAAGGAATATTACAGAAGAGGAGGTGGAAAGATTGTAAGAGCCTGGGTACCAGGATGACTGCTGCCAGACAGTTTCTTCTGGACACGAAAGTGCTGTTGCAACCACAGACACTTAACAATATGATTGCTAGCACAAGACCTGCCAATACCATACCGGTCAACATGCCAACATGGATGGAGGAAATTATCACATGGCTACATACTTAGATGAATATCTATAGGCAGTCATTGGCTAATGAAAGAAGAACCAGTTTTCTTTAGGGACAAGCACCCAACTCGAAGTGGTTGGTTTTAAGCACATGCACATAGGGGAAACACTTATTAGACTTCGTAGGCTGAAAAAAAATATGTATGTGTGTGTCATATATATAAGTGAACAATAGTTGAAGAAGAGGAGGTAAGAAAATCAGGAGGTGGTGGTGGCATATAGGAGGGACTGCGTAGATCAAAACGACGCACTTATGCACACTCCTCAGGACTTGGGATGTGCAGTGTGCGAGTGCGGTGAGGATCGGGGTGTGTGAGGAGAGGAGACTGAGGGGTGTCTGCAATGAGGGATGTAGAGACTGATGGTGGGAGACTCAGGACGTGAGGTGAGAGGAGCCAGGAACTGTTTGGAGGGAGAGACTCAGGGAAGGAGTCTTTGATTATAACGTAGGAATTTTGAGGAAGGGGCACGTAGGGTGTGCAGTGAGGAGGAGGATGGCAGAGATTTTAGGGTCTGGGTAAGAGACTGTGAAGAGGGGCCTTAGGGTATGGAGTAGGGAGAGTAAGAGGAAGCATCTGGACTGAGGGGTGAGGACAATGAAGCCACTGAAGAGTTTGAGGGAAGGTGTCTGGAGTTTGGGGAGAAGAGACTGGGTGGGGGAGGAGGTTCTGGGGAAGGGTCCGAGGATGTAAGATGTAGGTGTCAGGAGAGCAGGACTAGGCTATGGGTTAAGAGAACTGAGGTGAGGGGACTTAGGGTGTATCTTAGTCATTTTTCTAGTTCTGTGAAGAGACATCATGACAAAGGCAACTCATAAAAGAAAGCACTTAATTGGGGGTTTGCTTGCATATTCAGAGATTTAGTCCATTATAATCATGGCAGGGAAGATGGGAGCATGCGGGCTGGTGCTGAAGCAGGAGCTGAGAGCTATATCCTGATGCACAGGCAGAGAGAGCCTAGGCTTGGCATGGACCCACCCTCAGTGACACACATCCTCTGACAAGGCCACACCTCCTAATCCTTCTAAATCCTTTCAAAGTTACACTCCTTGATGATCAAGCATTGAAACAGATGAGCCTATGGGGGCCATTCTTATTCAAGCCACCACATTCTACTCCCTGGCCCCTTCTGACAGGTATCCCACAACTCTTTAACATCTTGGGGTCTTCAACACAATCCAGGCTTTACCTTCACAGCTTCATGCAATGGCCTCTCTAGGCCTCCATACAGGCCTCTCCTGACACACACCTCATTGGCTTTCCTTAGCTGTGAAGGGACACTCCATAACCCCTTACTTGTATCTTTGATTCTAAAGCCAGAACCATGTGGCTGAGGCTGCCACGGTTCTACTGTTTGCTCAGACAGGAACACAGCCTCCTTATCCAATTACACTTGCTTCAGCTTTCTGCTGTTGACTGTTTCCTTTACTGCTTAAGCTTTCCTTTAATTCCATTCACAAGGTGGAAGCTTAGCTGGGTAGGTTCTTGCCCTGAGGACACTACTCTCTTTATTCCACTTAGCAGGAGGCTTTTCTTTTCTTTTTTGAAGTTAACCTTTTCTTTATGTTTTTTCTGGCTTTTCTTTAAACTTATCTCCTTGAGCACTGGACTTGTCTCCAACAAAATAGTCTCTGGTGTTACTTTTCTCCTCACACTGTACAGTTTGTATTTTTCCTAGCCTTCCTTGCTCCTTTTTACTGTAGCACTGCATAAGAGCTACCACTAATAACCATATCAAATAGTCAATATTAGGCTGTCTTGAAATTTCCTCTGTTCTGCCAGGCACGGTGGTGCACACCTTTAATGCCAGCACTCAGGAGGCAGAGGCAGGTGGATCGCTGTGAGTTCGAGGCCAGTCTGATCTACAAAGTGAATCCAGGACAGCCAAGGCTACAGAGAGAAACCCTGTCTCAAAAAACCATAAAGAGAGGAAAAAAGAAAAAAGAAAAGAAAAGAAAGAAAGAAAGAAAGAAAGAAAGAAAGAAAGAAAGAAATCTCCTCTGTCAATGCCATTAGTCCAAAACCTCTTAAATTTAATTTCAGGCAGATTTTTGAACTAGAGCAAAAAGCAGCCACATTTGCCAAACTATCAGAAGAATTCTCTGTAGGTTACTTACTAATAATTCTTCCACTCTGAACTTCATTAGCTGGGCCACTAGAATTTACAGTCTCAGCACCACTGTCTTCCATGCTCCTACTAGTGTGGCCCATTAAGGCCCATTTAAAGCCTTCAAACTGCTTTCCTAACCCAAAGTTCCAAAGTCCACATTCCACCAAGCAGCATGGTCATGGCTGTGACAGCAATACCCGCTCTCTGGAACCAACTTAGTCACAGCTCTATTGCTGTGAAGAGACACCATGCCCAAGGCACCTCTTAAAGTAGGAAGCACGGTGGCATGCAAGCAGGTTCTGAGATACATGCTGATGCAGAGGCAGAGAGAGCACATAGGCCTGATAAGGGTTTTTGAAACCTCAAAGCTCACCGCCAATGACACAATTCCTTCAACAAGACAATACCTACTCCAGTAAGGCCACACCTCCTAATCTTTCTAATCCTTTCAGAGTTCCACTCTTTAGAGACCAAGCATTCAAACACATGAGCTTATGGGGTGGGGGTGGGGGGGCAGTCTTATTCAATGTTTGTTGTGAGCAGAGTGAGGAATACGGGCTTTGGCTGTGGGTGAGAAGCTTAAGGGCAAGGCATTTTGGATATAGGGCAAGGAGACTGAATGAAAAGATCTTAAGGGTTTGGAGAGTGGACCACAGTCTTAGAGCAACAGGGAGATAGATTATGGAAAGAGGATAAGGATGAGTTGAAGAAGCTGATAAAAGGGAGCTAAAGTGTGGAGTGAGGAGATGAAGGGGAGGCATCTAGGGTGTTGAGTCAAGGAATCTGAAAGGAGGTATAGTGTGAGGAGACGAGGGGAGAAAGATTAGGATGTATGGTGGGGGTTGAAGATTCTGAGAGGAGGATAATAACAAGGAGAGCATCTGGGCTGTGGGTTGAAGCCAGGCAGTGGTGGTGTAGACCTTTAATCCCTGTACTCAGGAAGCAGAGGCAAGTGGAGCTCTGTGATTCTGCGGCCAGCCTGGTCTTAAGAACGAGTTCCAGCCAGCCGGGTGTGGTGGCGCACACCTTTTTAATCCCAGCACTCAGGAGGCAGAGGCGGGCAGATTGTTGTGAGTTCAAGGCCAGCCTGGTCTACAAAGTGAGTCCAGGACAGCCAAGGCTACACAGAGAAATCCTGTCTCAAAAACAAACAAACAAACAAAACCAAAAACCAACCAACCAAACAAGGAATAAGCTCCTGGGCTGGAGAGATGGCTCAGAGGTTAAGAGCACTGACTACTCTTCCAGAGGTCCTGAGTTCAATTCCCAGCAACCACACAATGGCTTACAACCATCTATAATGTGATCTGATGCCCTTTTCCGGCCTGCAGGGGTACATGCAGGCAGAGCACTGTATACATAATAAATAAATCTTTAAAAAAAAAAAAAAAAAAAAAAAAAAGAGCGAGTTCCAGGACAGCCAGAGCTACACACAGAAACCCTGTCTGGAAAACAAAAAGGGTGTGGGTTGTAGGCTGAGAAAGCTAAAGGGAGAGAGGATGTGGGGTAAGTTGAGGGGTATGGAGTGAGAGGAAGCTGAGGGGAGGTAAGGGTATGGGGTTGAGGAGATCTGAGGAGAAGTACTTGGCGTGTGGGAAAGGGAGACTGAAGGATGGTATATTTGGCTGTAGGGTGAGGATATGAAGGAAAGCTGGGTCTGGGGGGCGTAGGAACTAAGGTGAAAAGGTGAGGTGTTAGAAGAGGCAGGTGAGGCCCGAGGGGCGTAAGCAAGTGGCGAGTTACAGCGGTTGGAGGTTTTCGTGGGAGGCGGTGAGTACCGCGGGGACCCCGCCCCACAGTCCATGAATCCCTCAGGTCCAGGCGTGCCGCGACAGTCGGGCCCCTGGACGTGCTGGCCTCGCTCACCTCAGGCTGGGCCCGCGCTCTTGTCAACTCCACAGCCCACGAGGAGGCGGGAAAGGAAGGAGGGGGACTCCTGGCAACGACGCCCCGCCCCTTTCCGTTACTAGTCCCGCCCCCGGATTTGGCCTCTCCCTCTCATTGGCTAGCTTTCTCCTGAGGGCGGAACTCATAGTGGGCGGAGCCTGTTCCGTGGCCTTCAACTTGGCCTTTCCTGGTCTTAACCGGGATTCAGGTGCTGTGAATGGAGTAGAAATGAGGGAAGGCCAAAGATGCCTCCTGACCGTGTTCCACAACCCCTACAGCCCCCAGTGCTTAACAGTTGTGTCCTTTCTTACATGCCGCTGTGTGTCGCCACGTGAGCAGGGCCCTGTCTGATTATAGTGTCCCTAATGTTCAGGACAGCACCTGGCTTAGAATAGGAGCTATGAGTTGGGTGTGGTGGCGCACGCCTTTAATCCCAGCACTCGGGAGGCAGAGGCAGGCGGATCGCTGTGAGTTCGAGGCCAGCCTGGTCTACAAAGCGAGTCTAGGACAGCCAGGGCTACACAGAGAAACTCTGTCTCGAAAAACAAAAAACAAACAAACGAAGAAGAAAAAGAAAGTGCTATGAACATTTGTTAAATCTCCAGTATTATGTGTGACAGACATTGTTGCACCTACCTTACAAACAAACAAAACCAAACCAAAAACCTGCCTGGAGATACGGCTCAGAGATTAAGAGCACTGGCTGCCCTTCCAGAGGTCCTGAGTTCAGTTCCCAGCAACCACATGGTGGCTCTCTGCCATCTATAATGTGATCTGGTGCTCTCTTCTGGCATGCAGGTGTACATGCAGACAGAACATTGTGAACATTAAAAACAAAACAAAAAACACAACCAAAACCAACCAACCAAAGGAACATTATGCTCTCCCAGAGGACCTAGGTTTGGTTCCTAGCACAACCATTTTTGAGTTCAGTTCCAGAAGATCCAAAGCTACCTTCTGATTTCCAATTTCCAAGGGCACCTTGGAGGCATACATGGTGTACATATCGACACACAGGCAAAACACTCATAAATACAATAAACAAATAAATCTTGGACCAGAGAGATGGCTCAGCAGTTAAGAGCATCGACTGCTCTTCCAAAACCAGGGTTCAAGTCCCAGCACCCCCGTCGTAGCTGAGCTATCTGTAACTCCAAGATCTGACACCCTCACACAGACATATATGCAGGCCAAACACCAATGTACATTAAATAAAAATAAATAAATAAATAATAACAAAAAAGAAAAAAAGAAATTAGCCAGGTATGGTGATTCACACCTTTAATCCCAGCACTCTGGAGGCAGAGGCGGGCAGATCTCTGTGAGTTCCAGGCCAGCCTGGTCTACAAAGGGAGTTCCACAATAGCTAGGGCTATTACACAGAGAAACCCTGTCTTGAAACACCAAAATAATAAATAAATAAAAATAAAAACTAATAAATAAATAAAACAAATAAATCTCAAAACAAACAACCAAAAACCATAGCTCTAGTTGGGAGGAGGCTAATAAAAGGTTAATCCAAACCAACCCCCCTGAAGCCCTGGGTACTGAACTCAAGTCCTCCTGCTTCTAAGGCAAATGCTTTTCTATCCTCCTCAGCCTGCCCTCCCCCCTACTCCCCACCCCCGGGTAAAGCCGTGTGTGTTCACACACTGGCAGGAAGATATTGGCTCTCGCACTCGGGAGGCAGAGGCAGGCGGATCGCTGTGAGTTCGAGGCCAGCCTGGCCTATAAAGTGAGTCCAGGATGGCCAAGGCTACACAGAGAAACCCTGTCTCAAAAAAAATTATATATATATATATATATTGGCTCTCCTGCTCTGTCACTCTCTGCCTTATGTTTTTGAGACAGGGGGTGTCAATGAAATTAGCCCACTGTTTCTGCTAGACTGGCTTGCCAGTGAACTCCTGGGGGTGTCTGTCTCTCTCCATTCCCCAATACTGGGGTTACAGACCCGTGTGGCAATGCCTGGCTTTTACATGAGTGCCAGGGATTCAAACATGGATCTTCATGATTGTGCAGCAAGTGCTCTTACTCCCTGAGCCATCGCTTCAACCTCCAAATCAGTTTTTATCCAGGGGCCATGGACATATTGTGTGGGGCACATCATCAGGAGATTGAAATGGTCAAAATGAGGCAGGATGGAGACGGAGCAGACTGTGAACAAAGGAAGGCATGAGCACAGAGGAGGGAAGTGTGGAGTTAAAACCTGTGAAGGTTCAACAGGGTCTGGTTGGGAGAAAAGCAGGAGCCAGGTCAGTTTGGAACTAACTTCGAGACACCAAGTTTCAGATTCGAGAATACAAACCATGTAGGACCCTCAGAATTTTCTCCTTGGCATTCTTTTGTTTGTTTGTTTGTTTTTGTTTTTGTTTTTTCAAGACAGGGTTTCTCTGTGTAGCCTTAGCTGTCCTAGACTTACTTTGTAGACCAGGCTGGCCTCGAACTCACAGCGATCCGCCTGCCTCTGCCTCCCGAGTGCTGGGATTAAAGGCGTGAGCCACCATGCCCAGCTCTCCTTGGCATTCTTATCCTTAGCAGGCTGCCAGATAGGAAAACAGCAGGAGTGAAGGCAAATAGTTCTGGGCACAATGAGCATCCATTCATTCATTGTTTGTTTGGTTGTTGTTGTTTTGTTTTATAAGACAGGGTTTCTCTGTGTGGCCCTGGCAGTCCTGGAACTCACTCTGTAAACCAAAGCTGGCCTTGAACTCAGAGATCCACCTACCTTGCCTCCCGAGTGCTGAGATTAAAGGTGTATGCCACCACCTTCTGGCTCCTTTTATTGTTTATTGAGAAGGGTGTTGTTTAGTCAAATCACTGCATATATTATCCGGCTCCTGCTTCTTCTGAACCTGGTTTTCTGACTGTCCTTTTCCAACCTGAGTTAACCCTTTAAACTTCCAATCATTTTCCAACTGCATAAACAGCTCACCCCTGACCTCTGTTATCACACACAAGGAAACAAACAAACGAACAAACCAACCAACCACGAATCAGGGTTGACTCTGAAGGGCAACGAAGTCAGCCAAAGAAAAAAGAAAGGGACCAAGATTCTAGGCAGAACTTCTAGCAAGAGCAAAGTTTAATACCCTATGATCATAGGCAGGGGGAGGAGGTCCCCATCAGTCACAGCCATAGGGGAGGGGAATAGGGTGAAAGTGGGAGGGAGGGAGGAATGGGAGGATAGAAGGGATGGGATAACAATTGAGATGTAATATGAATGAATGAATAAATAATAATAATAATAATAATAATAATTATTATTATTATTATTATTATTTTAGGTTTATCGAGACAGGGTTTTTTCGTGTAGCCCTGGCTGTCCTAGACTCGCTTTGTAGACCAGGCTGGCCTCAAACTCACAGCAATCTGCCAGCCTCTGCCTCCTAAATGCTAGGATTAAAGACCTGTGCCACTATGCCTGGCCCATACATTTTTTTAAAAAAGCAAAGTAAAAAAAAAAAAAAAAAAGGCGTAGCTGGGTCTGTTTCTGTGGAAAGAATGAAGAGGGAAGTCACGGATCGGAACGGGTGGAAGGTGAGTGGCTCTGTGTTTGTGGGTAGCTGACTGTCTGGCACTGGAGGTGTGCTGTCTCAAATGTCCTGTAGAAGCCAGCTATGAAAGTTTGAAGTTTGCTCTTTCAGGAAGCCCAGAGGATCTGTCAGCTATGCCCATGCCTTTACGTACCTGACAGCAAACTGTCCTCCTGTGATCCTATTCCAGCCTAGGCATACGGCCTGACAGCGTTTCCTAGAATGTTCTACTTGAATTAAAGCACTGGGCAGTGAGATTAGGATTTGTCTGTTAAGACCAAAAGGTGGTGGTTTTTTAAAAAAAGATTTTATTATTTTATGTGAATGAATGTTTTGCCTGTATGTGTGTCACATCCATGCAAGATGCGTGCAGAGGTCGGAAGACAGTGTCAGAGATCCCCTTGGATTGGATGGAGTTACAGTTGTGAGCCGCCAAGTGGGTACTAGCAACTGCAACCTGGGTCCTCCACAAGAGCAACAACAGGCAGTCTCACCAGCGGGCCAACTCTCCAGCCCCAAAGCCGAAGTCTTAACTATCGCAGACTTTCCAAACACATAGGACTTACTAGTATATATTTAGGTCAGGTATGTGGTTGCCAGAGGATTATACACCGGCTTAGCATTACCGAGTTTGCACTCCCTTATTTTAATTAAGAACAAATTTGATGTAAGAACTTGAACGACTGAATTTTAACATGAATTACAAACCAGCTTGTTGGAAATTCCCTGTTCAGTTTTTCCCACACTGGCTGAACTACCGTTGCCGCAAACCTATTGAAACCCTGATGTTTCCTCATGGAAGGTGACATAGGCCTCATGAGAAAAAAGTCTGTTCAAGTAAGTATTTTGGAAGCTCAGGGATGAATCTCTAACATGAAGTGTAACCTTGTTTGGTTGTTTTTTTGTTTTTGTATTTTGAGACAGGGTTTCTCTGTGTAGCCTTGGCTGTCCTGGACTCACTTTGTAGACTAGGCTGGCCTCGAACTCACAGAGATTCACCTGTCTCTGCCTCCCGAGTGCTGGGATTAAAGGCGTGTGCCACCACCGTCCAGAGGAGTGTAACCTTGAATGAGCATATTTATACTTCTAAAGTTCATGGAGATTCAAAGGACATTAGGAGTTTCTGCTCTGGTAATCCTCTCAAGTGCTACTAAGTTGGTGTTGTTAATGTTTATTTTTATGCGCATTGATGACTTTTCTACACGTATGTCTCTGTGAGGGTTCCAGCTGTCCTGGAACTGGAGTTAAGACAGTTGTGAGCTGCCATGTGGGTGCTGGGAATTGAACCCCAGTCCTGGGGAAGAACAGTAAGTAGTCTTAACCACTGAGCCATCTCTCCAGTCCCATTAAGTTTTTTTGTTTTGTTTTGTTTTTAGAGACAGGGTTTCTCTGTGTAGCCTTGGCTGTCCTGGACTTACTTTGTAGACCAGGCTGACCTCGAACTCACAGAGATCCACTTGCCTCTGCCTCCTGAGTTCTGGGATTAAAGGCATGGGCCATTCCCACTTGGCTTTGTTGTTAAGGTTTTAATGACTATTATAATAATTGTTATAAGGAGGCTAGATCTTTCTCAGCTTTTAATTTATAGTCTAAGAATCTATGAGACATTTTCATACATTTTTCTCTTTTCTTTCCTCTTCCCTCTCCTCCTTTTTAAAGATAAAGTGTCAAGTAACTCAGACTGGCTTCAAACTATGCAACCACGGGCACCATCTAACTTGGTTTACATGGTCTTAGGGACCAAGTCCAGAGCTTCAAATATTCTAGGCAAGCTTTCTAGCAGCCGAGTCACAGTCCCAGCCCTTCACAGGCTTTTTTTTTTTTTAATTATTAATTTATTCTTGTTACATCTCAATGGTTATCCCATCCCTTGTGTCCTCCCATTCTTCCCTCCCTCCCATTTTCCCCTTATTCCCCTCCCCTGTGACTGTTCCTGAGGGGGATTACCTCCCCCTGTATATGCTCATAGGGTATCAAGTCTCTTCTCTCGGTAACCTGCTGTCCTTCCTCTGAGTGCCACCAGGTCTCCCCCTCCAGGGGACATGGTCAAATGTGAGGCACCAGAGTACGTGAGAAAGTCATATCCCACTCTCCACTCAAGTGTGGAGAATGTTCTGACCATTGGCTAGATCTGGGTAGGGGTTTAAAGTTTACCACCTCACAGGCGGTTCTTACAGCACTAACATTTTAACTTCTCATCTCATCACCATAAGTAAAAAAAAAAAAAAAATTGTTTAAATGTGAATTACAGGGCCAGGAAAATGGCTGAGCAGGCAGAGGTGCCTGCTGTGACGCCTGTCAACCTGACTTCAATCCTTAGAACCACATAGTGGGAAGGAAGAACCAGCTTCTACAAAGTTGTCCTCTGACCGCCACACACATGCATGCATGCACCCACCCACACACATAAATACAAAATAAATATGTAATAATTTTGTGGCTGGAAAGATGTCACAATGGTTAAGAGCGCCTGTTCTTGTGGAGACCGTGGGGGTTTGGTTCCTAACTTCACTTGGCTCACTGTAAAAGTAACAAACTCTCCTGGCTCAGTTGCTGTCTGGGAGGCTTACTGCCTCCTTCTGCTAACCTAGGCCTAAGATGTTTTCAGCCTCTGAGACGTACTGATTAATGAGCTCACCCTTACCACTTCTTTCTGCTCTCTGGGCTGGATGGTTCAACTCAGATGTTCTGGCTCAAACTCTTCTCCCAACTGATTTATTTAGTTTGGCTTCTCTCTCGGCCTGGAATTACTCTGCTTGGCCTCAAACTCAGCAACCTGCTCTAATCTTCTGGCTCCTTCTCATTCGCTGGCTCCTTCTAGTTCTGTCTTCACCTGAGTTCTCTCTCTTTGCAACCCATCTCTCTCTTACTGTCCTGGTAAAAACTGCCTCCTCACTTTGTAAAATGGCTTCCCTTTCTTTTCTCTTCTTGTGAGAGTTGGGTGTACCCTATTCTGTGAAATCTTCTCTGATTTCACCTTTTCTGCCACTCAGACATCACTGTCAAACATTGGCGCTTCCTTCCACAAATTAACTTTACCTTCATTTGGGATTAAAGACATGGACCACCATGGCCAGCTTCCTAAGCTTTTCTTTACCAGATACTTGCTCTATACCAGGCTGGCCTTGAACTCAGATCTCTTTGTTTCCTGGATTAAAGGTGAGTTTGTATCACACAGACCTAGATCTTTGGATGTGATCTCTTGCCAGAGCAGCCATGTTCTGAATGAACATTCCTGTACAGCACACAACCATTTATAATTCCAGTTCTAAGAAATCTCACACCCTCTTCTGACTTCCATGGTCACCAGACACACTCATGGTACAAGCACATGCATACCTGTAGTAAAACACTCATATACATGAAATAAGTCTAAAATGTTTTAATGTAATAATTTTTGTTTTCTGCTTTTTTTTTCCGAGACAGGGTTTCTTTGTGTAGCCTTGGCTCTCCTGGACTCACTTGGTAGACTAGATTAATGTAATAGTAATAGTTTTTATTTTTTGTTTTTTTGTTTTTGTTTTTGAGACAAGGTTTCTCTGTGTAGCCTTGGCTGTCCTAGACTAGCTTTGTAGACCAGGCTGGCCTCGAACTCACAGCGATCTGCCTGCCTCTGCCTCCCGAGTGCTGGGATTAAAGGGTGTGCCACCATGCCCAGCAGTAATAGTTTTTAAAAGTGAGCTGTCTCTGAGATCCCATCAGGCTTGTTAGTCCTATCTTTGACAGTCTCAGCATCCCACGTTTCTAGTCTGTGTACGTCCTGTCATTTCCTCCACCTCTGGCGTCATCACCACTGCCCCTAGACAGGCCTCTTGGTTCTCCTGTGCCTGCATCCTATTTGTTACACCCTCCTGGTTGGCAAGAAAAATCTGCTTCCCTTTATTTGGAGAAGACAGAATCTGTTCTTCAAGGGAGGTCTGCCTGCCCTTCCTGCTCTCTGACTTTAAACTAGCTGCTAGGCTATCGTGTGCTAATCCTTCACAACAGGTATTTCTCAACACACCTCCTTGTCCAGGAATGTTCTGCCTTCAGATCTGAGACATGAAAGAAAGAACAGGGCCCTATCCCTTTCTCCTGTAAGTTGGCAGCCTCAGTTAAAAAGACCTTTTTTACCACATTCTGAAACTGTGCCCTTCCATTTGTCTGTCCCTCTATTTACCTTCGCCTGAACACTAACGTACATTTGGCTTACCACGTCATGGTCACATACACGTTTAGTTGTCATCTGTGTCCCTTACTGAAGGCTTTGGGTGCCAAAGGAAGGGCTGTTTGCTAATTTTGGTCCCTGGTGGCTCACTTGCCGTGCACACGACAGGCATCCAGCAAACACTTGCTAAATGGGTCATTCCATAAATAGCCTTGTGTCCATCAGCTGCACTGTCCCTTACCCATACCAGCCTCTTCTCGTAGTGAATTCTGTATAGGCAGAGAGAGTATCCTGGTTATTGCTGAGTTTCCAGAACAGGGTCATATTCATGCTCAACAAACATAATTTGTAAATCTGACTTGTTTGTGGGTTCTTAACACCTGGAGAGCGCAGAGTCTGAATTCATTCAAGCATGCAGCAGTAGTTACTGGGTGCTTCTTATGCCTTCAGGAAAGATTATTGTTGGTTCACCCTTTTTGTTTCTTTCTTTGACAGCGTTTCACTCTGCAGCTCAGACTATCCTTGAGTTTTTTGGCAATCCTCCTGCCTCAGCCTGCTAAGTGGGAGGCAATTCTATTTCAGAAGTATTGAAGGCAAGTCTAAATGGTATTGAGCCATCATGCCCAACTTGGTTTCATGTTATTTCAGCAAGAAAGTGTGAGACTGAATGCCTTGTCGCTGCAGGGGACCCGGTGTGACCTTACAGAGATGCTCACCGGACACCCTGGCCTCAGGCCTCAGAGGATGCCATGGGCTCTGGAGGCTTGCACCTAGCCCAGATTGGTACGGAAGGTGTGCCAAGGAAAGGAGTAGGTAGGTGGGCCCCACTCCCTGGCAGACAAACCGAAGTAAGTCCCATGGAACAGGTAAAGGTTCTAAGGTAAGAATTTATTCCAAGTGCACCTGAGAGGGTGGACAGCGCTCTCAAGGCCAGCATCATTCAGGGAAGGCACATATTTCAAAGCAGGTAAGAACCCTCAGGAACACTCCCCTGCCACCATTCTAGCATGAACTGGGGCACAAAGAGGGCTTTATAGTTCTCTAACAAAACATAGGCACCTAAGGGCTGAGAGAGAAATTATACAGCCTTATTTTTTATTAGCATCTACCAAGACAAAAAAAAAAAAAAAAAAAAAAATCTCAAAATCAAAATCCCCTCGCTGCTCCAATCCCACCTCCAACTGGGCCCTCAAGGAGCAGTATCTGCCTGGGAGCACTTGCCGCCAGAGCTGGCTCAGAACTGGGCATGTGTGCCTGCCACCCCTTATGCCTGTGAACTGGCCACAGGTCTCTTCCTCCAGCAGGTGGGGACAAAAGGGCAGCTGGTATTTCTCTTGTCCTCAGCTGTCAGGCTTGGAAACTTTGAAAAGATCAGCGATGTCCAACAGTGCTTGGCGGATGTGGTTCCCAAAGCGCTGGGCGTTCTGCGGGAACTGAGAGCTTAGACACACTTTCAGGACAGTTCCCACCCGTCTGTACCCACTGTACCCACAAGCAGACTCTTTCCCCACCAGAGATGGAATGTGCTTCTGGGCTACCCCAGGGAGCAGCTCTTTTGGGGACCACCCCCAGATGGGAGCAGGGGAGACTCACCGTCTCTGAACTTGAGAACTTGCTGGAAACATGGAAGAACATAGTATTTTCTCCTGCGATCATGTACGAAACCCCATAGCCATGATCTGCCACCTGAGGACAAGAAGCAAATGAGACCCCGAGCCAAGCTGATGTGTCTTCCCTTCCCACAGACTCACAGGAGGACGTTCCATGCTGGATGCTGCCTTCCTGAGACCAGCCCACACCCTCCTAATACAGGATGTACTATGCAAGCCAAAGGACTGTGCCTCTACTTCCGGTTCCTCGAAAGGATGCTGCCACTGTGTTAGGGTTCTAGGCCAACAGTTCTCAGGCGAGTGCACTTCTGAAGGGCCCTTGTCCCCCTGGAGACTAGCCTTGGGCATGGTGATGGCTCACTGGTGACACATGTGGAATGGGTTAAGTCCTAGTAGCTGCCTGCCTGGGCCAGAAGTTATCATTTTACATTCACACAGCCTTCTCTAAATAACATACTTGTGCCCCTACGTCATCTGGTTGAGGCCCTGCACCCCTAAAGTCAAACTCCAGGGTCCTAGTGCTACCAACCACCACCCTTCTGGGGCACTCACAGGGCCAAAGCCACCTCCAGCACCCAGATGGTTGGGGTACTGATTTGGGTCAAACATGCGGATCTGGTACTGAGGAATCTGGCTGGTGGAGAGGCTCCAGGGTTCTGAAAGGACCTGTAACAGGAAAGTGGAAGCCTGTCAGACATGGGGCACTCAGTGTGCACCTGTCCTACTGATAGTGACAAAGAACTACTTCAATATAGATGCTATCAGCCAGGCATGGTGGCACACGCCTGTCATCCCAATACTCAGGAGGCAGAGAATGGAGGATCATCTATGAGTTCAAAGTCAGCCTGGTCTACATAGTGAATTCCAGGCCATCCAGGGCTACACAGAGAAACTCTGTCTCAAAAACCAAACCAAACCAAACCAAACCAAACAAAACACCAGAAGGCACTACTTGAGGGCACAGAAATAGACATGTGTGGTGCAGGAGTTCCCTAAGTGAGTTTGAAAACCTCAGCATCTACATAAACTCTTCCAGGCTGCCTTAGTCCCATCTGACTTGCCCCTCCCAGACCTCTGCCCATTTTTACTCTCCTCAGGCAAGTACTGTCACCTTCTGGCAGAGCACATATTTGTCGGCTTTCCCTCATAAGAACATTAATTCCACAGAGCCCTATGGCAAGAAGACCTTGCTCTAGGCCTAAGGGCAAGCGGCCAGAGGTCACACCCAACAATCTCACTGACCTCAGCCAGGAAAGGAGAGCTGACTCCTAAGTACTTAGAGACAACATAAAGACAGAAGAGGTGCCTGTCGATCCCAGCCCCTGTCATGGCGAGGCGGTACATGTTTTGGTGTTTTTCGGAAGCTTTCCGGAAGAGATTTTGGAGGTCTTCTTTCTGGGGATCAAAAGCAGAGAGGTGAAGTGGGCCTGGCCCTTGAGGTAACTGGGTGAAGGAGGAAGAGGAAGTGGGTGAGGGGGACACTCACCGTATGGGACCCCTTCATCATGGCCTTCACAAACGCTGTGGACTCACTGGTACAGGACCGCACTGTCTCAGTCCGCCCCTCTCGGAACATTCTTGTCATTGAGGCCTCATAAGTCAGGCAGAACTTGCCTTTGTCCTGGGGTACACAGCAGGGTGAATCAAGCAGGCGGGGCCCTGAGGAGGCCCTGCACACTCAGCCGCCCTCAGGAGCTCCTACCCGGAAGTGAGCCAGCTGCAGAGCAATCTGCACGAAGGCATCAGGGCTGGTGCGGCACTTCTTGATGAGGCCTTTGCCAAACGGTAAGAATTGGAAGCAGTATAACTCCACATCGTCGGCCAGTGCCTTGGCTACCTGGTACGAATTCTCGATGGCTGCCCGACACTGCCACGATGTAGAAAAAGCGTCAGTGGAGGGCAAAGTCCTCTGAGAAGCCCTCTAGATCTAAGAAGGTATGAAATCTGGGTGATGGATGAAAGGCAGAGTCAGCCCAGCAACCTCAGGGGATACGAAGGACAGTTTGTGAGGGCTCAGCATGAGGCCGTGTGGAGCCTGGTGGAGAGGGAGGCACTGCCAGGCGCTCTATGGACATGAGCCACGGGTCTCAGTCAGCCCTGTGGTCTCTGCTTCCCTTGTGGCCCACATGGCACCCTGAGACACTCTTGTTCCTTTATCCTGAGGGCGAGACCCGACCCACTTGACCCTAGTCCACACACCTGCTCAGGAATGTCCCACTGCAGTCGCTGAGGAGGAGCCAACGTCTTGTTTGGCTCACCCACGCAGTGTCCAGTCTCCGTGTAGCCCAGGTGAAAGGTGTCAGTGCCCAGGACAAACTACAGGGATAGAACCAAACTGAGAGACAAGCTTCATTGCCAGGACCTGCCCTGAAGGTCCCCTCTCCAGGCCTTTACCTCCCAGAGGTGTCCAATGATGGGGGCATCGGCCCATGAATGTTCTGTGTTGAGGCCCAACAGACCGTTCTTGAAGGAAATAAGAGTGAAAGATTTGTCGAACCACCTGTAGGAGTAGATCAGGGTAGACCCAAAGCTCGGAAATTATACAGATCTCCCACTCACAACCCTAACCTTATACTGCTAACACCCGTGATCCATTTCTAATTATGGACCCACAGCTTAACGGGTAACTTCTATTGTTTTTTTTTTTTAATTATTTAAGTTACATTTGTGTGTGTGTGTGTACACACATGCCTGTGTGGAGGTCAAAAGATAATTTTCAGGAGCTGGTTCTTTCCTTCCACCATGTGGGTCTTGGGGTTTGAACTCAGGTCACTGGGCTTAGCAGCAGGTACCCACTGCCTCAATCTCTATTCATAACCTTCAACGTCCAACCTTAACTATTACCACCTTACCCCCCCAAATAAACGCTACCTGCCCATTAACTCCGAACCAGACTTCTACCTTAATCTAACCTTAACTGCTAGCCTATAATTCTAACCACTACATTTTAACTCTGACCTCTGACCCACGAGTCTGGGGCACATACCTGTTGTGGCAGTTGCCATGCAGCAAGGCCTTGCCACAGAGGCTAAGACTGGCCTCGTCGTCAGGGTTGTAACAGTGGGACTCTTCATCCAGGGCCACAAAGAATGCAGCACGCTCGATGGCATCCAGAGCAATCTTGTTCTTACCAGAGCTAAAGAAGCTCTGGCGTGCCTCTGCCCACTCTACCCTGGGGACACAAGGGCAGGAAAGCAGTAGAACCAGTGTGTAGGGGTTGTTTTGTTTTTTTTTTTTTTGTTGTTGTTGTTGTTTTTAAGTCAGGGTACCTCTTAGGATCTGGCTGAATCTGGAGACAAGGTGAGGTCCGGCCACTTGGGTACCCTGAAAGCTGTCCTTTGCCCTTACCACTAGTGCCCTTCACTGTGCATTAGGTGCCTATCCTTGGATGCACCTCTGGCCCCCAGTTCTAGGACGGAGGTGGGGGCCAAACTTTTCTTCTCATGAAGCCTTGAGCCTGGGCCTGGACAAGCCCTCCCCACAGGCCCTGGGTACCTTCCTCCTGCGGTGAGCGCTGCCAGCTTCTCCTCCCCAGGCTGAGGCAGGGAAGGGTCATCCAGGATTCTCTGGAACTGCATCTCCAGGTCTCGGGGCTTGAGCAGGCGAGAGCCCTCATAGAGCCACACCTTGAAGAAGCGACCTTTGTGGTAGACGGCCACGTGCCTGCTCTCTGAGAGATGCTGCAGCACATCTGTGATGGAAGCCGGTGAGAGGCTGAGGCGGGGCCTCAGGGATCAGCCAGTTCCCCTCCCCAGCCCAGAAAGGGCCCACCTCTCCCACACATGTGATCCCTGCAGACTCTGGGTTGCCTCACACCTGACCTGGGCCTTCCTTTATCTAGGGGTAGATTTCTACACTAAGCCAGTCCCTGTGGCCCTAGTGAGTCCCTCCTGTCTCCTCTTCAGGCTCTGGAGAGGGATGGCTTGTCTTCTCTCGAGTTCCACCATGCCAGCAGCGCTCCTCTCATTATTCTTGACACATGACTCCCTTCCTAGGCACTTGGAGGCCCAGGAAGGAGAGCCACTATTCTGGACCCCTTTGGGGGGTCCCAGCATCAGCACCAAGTCTGTAAATAACAACCACCCAGAATCTCTCACAAACTGACTACTTTTCAAACTCATGACCCTGAGACACTGGAATGCTCAGAGACAAGCAGTAGCTGGGCCCCTAGCTGGCGTGGCTAGGACTTCCTCTTCGTCGGTGCTGTAGCCCCCGTACCTGTCTCTTTGCCTGGGATACGCGTAGTGTTAAACATCCTCTCCATCTGGTAGGAGCACATGGGCACCATGCCCAGTGCCATCACCTGGGAGGAAGGCCCAGCATGGCTCAGACTCAGCCCTCTCTTTCTTGCCCCGCCCCTTAACCCTGCTGTCACTCACAGGCTTGATCTCTTCACGGTCCAGTTTGCGGCGATACATGATCATAGCATGGACAGCATTTCCCAGGCGTGCTGCTTGCACATTTGTGTTCTTGATAAGCACAAAGTCCTATAGATGGAGCAGAGTCTATAGGTTGGGCACCTCTGTCTGGGTGTCACCCGAGTCTCACTAGCCTGAGGGGACTTCTTCAGGGGCCTGAGGTATTTATTGTATGCCCTGTCTATGTTCCACCCTACATCATGTCAGGGTGATCCTCCGGAAATGTATAACCAGGGTTGAACCTCGAGCTATTCTCTGCCCATTCACACTTTGCTTATTTTCCTTCAAAGGGGTTCTCCCACAAAACAGCAACAAGAAACACAAATCTTTGATTCTGACAGGCAAAAAGTTGTTAGAAAGATGGTTTGCGGATGAGGGGAATTCCAGGAGGCTAGCAGGGTATACTTTGGACAGTAAGAGAGGCTGGGTACTGCGCAGCAGGAAAATCAGCTACCTGTCCACAGGTATATAGTGGAGACAGCAGTCACATGAAGTGAGGCAGACACTGACTTCCTGAGTACTACAAGAAGCTGGCATTCATCCCGTGGTCTGGCTCCACAAAGGGACAAGGGCAAAGTATTTTTTAAAATTTATTTATTTATTTGGTTTTTTTTGAGACAGGGTTTCTCTGTGTAGCTTTGGCTGTCCTAGATTCACTTTGTAGACCAGGCTGGCCTTAAACTCACAGCGACCCGCCTGCCTCTGCCTCCCGAGTGATGGGATTAAAGGCATGTGCCACCACGCCCAGCTGCAAAGTAGGTTATTATGAAGTTCTCTGAAAATGGTGTCAAGATAGCTGAGAACCTGTGCCTGAGAGGCCAGAGGGGGCAGGGAGTTAGGAAGCAATGGAGTAGCTAGCCTGGGAAATTCAAGGGCAGTCTCAGAATTCTCTCTGATGTCAGGATCCCCACCTCCCCTAGGCTGGCTCTGGATTGCTCCTGTAGGGTCTTTCCTCCCTTTTTCTTTCCCTCAGGCCTCACTCCATAACCCCCACTCACCCATGGAAATGGAAGCAAAGGCTCTGGGATGTCATCTAGATCCTTGTTCCAGAGCTGGGGACAGAGCTGGGCACACAGGAGCCCTAGGAGGCTCTGGTTCTTACCATGGCATAATAGTTGCTGTTGACCATGAGGGGGCTCCTGCCTCGGAGGTAGACGTACTCTTCCCACCAGTCACTCACCTGTGGACCAGAGGGCTCGAGGTCAGAGTGGAGGAGGGATATCAAGAGCACGTGGCTAAGAACAAGGCCAGGAGGGCGAACTTACGTAGTTAGTCGCCCACCATGACTTGAGAACTAGGTATTTCTGCAGTCTGGGGGCTGTCTTGTCCTGGAATTCTTTGGCCAGTGTCTCCATGCGATAATATTCGTCATCATCCAACAAGGGCCGCACAGAATCCAGGTACTGTCCAGGCAAATGATTAACAAAGATGGCTACCTCCATCTCTCTCTCTCCCTCTCTTTTTTTTTTTTCCCGAGACAGGGTTTTTCTGTGTAACAGCTCTAGCTATCCTGGAACTCGCTCTCATAGGCTGGCCTCGAACTCATAGAGATCTGCCTGCCTCTGCCTCCCAAGTGCTGGGATTAAAGGCGTGCACCACCGCCACCCGGCCTCTTCCTCCATCTTAACCTTCTCACCACCTCTCCTCAACCAGACCCCGTTCTTCTCATGCCAGCTATTTATTGAAAACAGTCCTGGGCTGGAGAGGTGGCTCAGTGGTTAAGGGCGCTGAGTGCTTTTCCAGAGGAGCCGGGTTCAAATCCCCGCACCCACATGGCAGCTCACAACTGTCTTTAACTCCATGATCTGACACCCTCACACAGACACATGTGCAGGCAAAGCACCAATGCACATAAAATAAAAACGAACGTTTAAAAAAGAAAAGAAAAGAAAACAGTCCTTGTAGGTTTGGACCGGTCCTCCAAATCTAGGATTCTGTGCTCACTAGCACTCAGGCTCTTACCCGGTGAATAGTGGCTGGCACACTGGGAACAGGAAGCTTAGGCAGAGATGTCTGGAAGCTGTAGAGCATAGGTCGCCTGCTGGACAGGAGGCGAACACAGATCTGAAGGTACAGAGCACAGTGTTGGAGAAGAGCTAGCAGCAAGAATGGACAGAAACTAAAAAAATGAACCGACTGAGACCTTCAGACACCCTCCCCCCGGCCCCCTACTCTGGTTCCTTTAGGGCAAACCCATGCACCAGGCACCGATGTTCAGTCTGCCTCTCCCTGCTTCCTTAGAGCCTCGAATAAGGGTTCCTATGATCTCAGACCAGATGCCTGCTCCCCACCCACTGCTGCTGCTCACAGCCCAGATCTTGGTAGCATGGCTGGTCTTGGTGTGCATCTCAAACATCCATCCGTGGTAGGAGAGCAGCAGCTTCAGCGTTTGTCGGAATAAGAAAATGCCTGTCGCCCAGACTCCGGTGGAGAAGATGACCATGCTGAGAAGTGTCTTCGTCTGTGGGGTCCCATAGTGGCCATACCTATTTGGAGGAGGAGGAAGTCTTCAGGGTATCCCGTTGGGGCCATCCTGCAGGGAATACTGATTGTAGTTGATGGCTATGAACTCTCTTAGTGGAAGAAATGGAAAAGGAGCTCTCTGGGTGCGTGCATCAAATGCAGACTGCTTTGGAACTGAGAGATGGTAGCCCTGGGAAAGGGCCCCTTGGCCACCAACAGCTGCTTTTCTGGATCTGTCCAGTACAAGAATCCTGGCCTTGGGAACGGATCTGGCACCTTTCTTCCTGAAACTCGTGTCTTTCAGAGGCCTTACCTTTCAGGGAGGTATCTCTGGATGCAGCGGACCAGCCCCATGGAGATATCCACCTTGCAGTAGTTAGACCCAACTGTTGCCATGACAACAACCAACCAGCTGGTGGGGCTGCCAGGGTACACACCCCTAAGGATGCCATTCTGTAGGGGAAGAAACAGGCATCCTTGTAGAGCAGGAAAATGTAAATTAGGCACCTGGGAAGTCTTGAGAAAGGGCGCCTGGTCTTTGCCTCATCCATTCACTGTGTTCTTCCTCCACACAATTACACCTACGTATATATGGCCCCACCACAGCATCATCCTTCTGACTTCTGCACTACCGGATGGAACCTATCTATAACCAGCAGCAGTACTGCTGGCCAAAAGCAGAGACAGAGGCTGTCAATGAGACTAACTGCTGACAGCTGGCCTCTGCCAGGCACTGCTGGAAAAAAAAAAAGAGGCCCGGAGGACCACCTGTGCCCACACCTTGATTCGAATAAGGCGTTTCTTCCAGGAATTGATTCCAGACAGGTAGATGTGTCTCACAGCCTCCCGACTGAGCCGGAAGTCGACCCCGTCCGGGGTCACAGTGAACTGGAAAGCTACTGCCTGATGTGCTTCCGCCATCCTGGGGGTTAGTCAGAACCTAAGAGTAGGGGTAGAAAGTGCTTAGTGTGCCCAGCCCAGCCCCGCCCCCGCCCGGCCACCTCTAGATGAGGCTCCGCCCTCCCACCGCCCCATCTGGTCCTCGCTCCCCACCCCCCTTCGCCCCGTCCCCTATGCGACCACCCCCCAAACCCGCCCGTGGCCCAGTGCTACGGCGCCCCGCTGGGCCTTTCCAATTCTGGTCAACCGCCGCTGCTGCCGAACCCTCGTGGGGGTTCCGGACAGGCCTATCTGCAATGCTGCAGGAGTCGGACTCCAGGTACCCCAAGGAGAGCGAAGGGCGGCTTGGGGTCGGGGAAAGACGCTCAGGGAAGGGAAGCGGGCCTGGACAGCGACTAGGTTCGGGTGCTCCCAGCACTGTCCTCGCTGGGAAAGCTCGGGTGAGAATAAGAGTGAAGCGTTCTGGGATGGAATAACTCTGGGTCCGGCTGGCCTCCCTGTGCTGGTCCCCGACTCACAGCTCAGGTTTGCTTCTGTCGGTGTATGGGTCTGGCCACTCTGGCCCATGTCCCCGCGTCCTTCAGGCCTGGCCACCCCTGCCCGGCCCCGCCCTGTTCTCACTGGGAACTTGACACCCACTCCCAAATTGGGGTGGAGAGAAAACAGATATGGGCGGAAACCAGAACCCCCTCCTTTTGGGGCGCCCGCCTAGGAGGGGTGGGTAGGGTTCTCACAAGCCTGCAGAAGGTTGCTGGAAGGTCTGGGGAATGGAGGGTCTCACGTGAGCTTGGTTGCATCAGTACTAAAAATAGCTGAATGTAGGGAAAAGGTCACCAGGAGTCAGCTGTGCAGCCTGTTCCCTAATTCCAGGGCTCAAGGTTGGCAATCCCATCCAGGGCCCAGCTGTTGCCCGGTCCCTCTCCAGTCCTCTTCCCCCAAGTCCCCTTTCTGTTAGTTCTAAGCCCAATCTTCAGTATTTGTCACTTCTAAACTGGAGCTAGGGAATATTATGGGATCTCAATGAGTAGAACAGACTGCCCCCCATCACTTTTAAGCCCAGTGCATTAAATAGAAATCACTTAAACCTGTGCCCCTCAGTTTGAATTTCTGAAGAAGTTCATTTATTTAGGTACACAGACCCAGGGGTTCCCAGATGCCCATCTCAGGCAACTATTCAGACAGACAGACAGGGGGACAGAGGTCAGCTATTTCAACAAGGGCCTCATTTAGAGGCACAGCCCAGTCGGGGGTCTCCTGCTCTTTGCCCCCCCCTCCAAGGTCCTGCCCTGGAGGCTCCAGGAGAAGTCTGCGGTGGGGTTGGATCGTCAAGATGATGGGTGCAAACTGGTCAGCTGCCCCTTCTGCTCGAAGTAGAACTGGAACCGAGACTGGGCATACTCCTAAGGAAGGAAGCCCACCATACAAAGCAGTGATCAGGCTTGGAGGCAGGACCCAAGCTGTGCTCTTCCCACAGCCACCCTGGATGACGTGCCCAGGGCTCCTCCCCAGCCCCAACCCAACATGCCCACAGTACTGGTCACTTACCAAGTAGCCAAACTCTATGGTGGACATGGATGCCTGGAGGATGGACCACAGACCCCAGAAAAAGTGAGATGCCAGAGCATACCTAGGGAGTGGGGGGCAGGAAAAGGAGGTGCAATCAAGACTCCATTTAGCACTGCCTGGCTTCCTCCAGGCTGGTCTGTCTCCAAAGCGCCAACTGCTCTGCCATTTTCCCAATCCTTTCCCCCCACTGCAGTTCTTTGTGCGCGATCTCCCGTCTCTGGCCGGGCACCTCACCCACAGTTCTCCTTTTTCTCCCATGCCCTCCCTCCTGCTCCACCTTCCCCTCCCCCTCACCGATTGATCTCTCTCAGCAAATCTTCTTCCACTTTCTTCTGTTCCTCTTCAGAGAGGGTCACGCCTTTCTGGACCACTGCCAGGTAATGGCGAATAAAATGGAGCTGAGATCAATGGACAAAAGAGTCAGGAAGTGGGGAGACTGTGTGACTCTGTAGCCAGTGTTTCCTTTTCCAAACCAAAACTGGAATGCTTTTCTTTTTTTCTTTTTTGAGACAGGGTTTCTCTGTGTAGCCTTGGCTGTCCTGGACTCACTTTGTAGACCAGGCTGGCCTTGAGCTCACAGCAATCCACCTGCCTCTGCCTCCTAAGTGCTGGGATTAAAGGCTTTCCCTACCACGACCAGCCCCAGAATGCTTCTCCCCGCCCCCCCCATATACCTGCTGTTCCCTGCTGGGGTAGTCTGTGGGTGTTGCTTTATAGAAAGGCCATTCCTCATGGGTATAATCATAAACCCATTCACAAAAGTGATTCCCAATGTCAAAGCCCCTGTGGGGACAAAGCAAAGAGTCAGCTCCCTGGGCAGCTGGGATGCAGAGATGAAGGCCTGGCCTGGTTAGCCAGGACTCTGTCCTCCCACTCTTTTTTTTTTTTTTTTTTTTTGGTTTTTCGAGACAGGGTTTCTCTGTGTAGCCTTGGTCATCCTGGACTCACTTTGTAGACCAGGCTGGCCTCGAACTCACAGCGATCCGCCTGCCTCTGCCTCCCGAGTGCTGGGATTAAAGGTGTGCGCCACCACGCCCAGCTCTGTCCTCCCACTCTTACCTGTAGTTGTAACTACTGTACTCAAAGTCAACCAGCATGAGGCTGTCATTTGCTGGCTCTGAGAGCAATAAGATGTTCCCTGGGGGAATGAGGATTTTGGTCACTTTAGGGCACTCTGTCCCCTTCAGCTTGGGCTCAAACTCACATACTTTCTCCTACCTTCCTGGATGTCATTGTGGCAGAAGACCACTGGCGATGGGGTAGCATCCAGTAACTTCCTGTAGAGGTAGAGAGGCATAGGTTACAAGGCCTTGGGACTTAGCCACCTTCATCACTAGCTCCTGGCCCTAGTCCTCAGCCAATCCTGGGAGGAGGCAGATAAATGCCTGGTGCCCCGGCACTGTGCCGCCTGCCTTCACCTGAGGTTGCTCATCTCATCCTTCAGGCTGTACATCTCCAGCAGGTTCATCTGGGGGAGGCCAGTGGACGGCAGGTCCTGGATCTGCTTTAGGTACCTGTAGGGCCACGCCCCAAAAAGGATATATTCAGGCTGGAGAAATGGCTCAGAGGTCAAGAGCACTGCCTACTATTCCAAAGGTCCTGAGTTCAATTCCCATCAATCACATGGTGGCACACAACCATCTATAACAAGATCTGGTGCCCTCTTCTGGCGTACAGATATACATGCAGGCAAAACACTGTATACCTAATAACTAAATATTTTTTTAAAAGGATACATTCACTCTTATCTTTCCCCACCCCTTACAAATCTATCGACGCTCAGGCCACATTTTCCTATCACTGTGATCTGGGTGAGAGTCCATGATAGATACTGGGACACCTGTTCCTCAACTAGAAGTTCCGTTTAGGTTCCCAAAGTTGACTCACCGCTCCATTGTCCCAAACAACCAGTGGGGTTCCTTAGTGAAAGGCATCTCCATACCATGGAAGCGGGCCATCTTTGTTGCAATGGCTCCTGACAACACTGGGTCCTGGAGCTCTTGAGTTTTCAGTGGCCGGCTCTGTACCCAGTAACCTATCAGGGTGGTGAGGGGGCTGGGGCGGGAGGGGGGAAGGGATAGGGGGATGGGAGGAGATCAAGGCCTTAGGGAAATTTCCCTACCTGGGATTTGAAGGCAGACATTGGGGAAGGGATAAGGACTGGGTAAAAACAACAAAACTGGGCTCTTACTGGGAGGTATTGTTCCAGGCGGCCCTCTGGAAACACTCCATAAAGTTGGGGCCCTAGAGACCTCTCTGCAAGGATGGCGAACATCACACTCTCTAATACCAAGGAGTCTACGCCCTGAAGGAAGACGGACGGCAAAGGGGCCCAAGTCAGAAAGAGCCAGAGGTAAGTGGGCACTGGGTGCAAAATGATGTTTTCTTCATCCATCATCGCTAGGGCTTCTGGTCTTGCTGACTGGGAACTCTGGAGCATCAGCATATTCATCTACACAACCTAGGCAACACTTTCTGCACCACTTGCTCCAGAGGTCCAAACTCACTTCAAGATATGGCCCTCACCTGCAGGATGGCCCCATACAGTCGGAGCAACACTTCGCGGGGCTCCTCGCCCACACTGGGCAGGTGGTCTGGTAGCGAGCATCGGAACAGCAGGTTGCTGAGGCCTCCGCTGAAGAGCCAGACAAGTCAAGGTTCAGCACAGGTCGCCCCCGATTGGTGGGATCCATTCTACACGCACCTCCCGGTAAGACCTCGCCACGCCCCACGCCCCCCCATCCCTTCCCCACAGCAGCCCGCAGACCTGGCTCCGCCCCCACCCCGCCCCACCCCACTTAGCACAGACAGCGACAAAACAGGGAGTATCTGGAGAGACCCCCGGAGGCTGACTCCTGACCTCACGGGGCAAACGCTCAGCTCCTCGGGCAGCACTTGGCGCCAGGCCCCGCCCAGGTACTCCCGGCACCACTGATAGGCTCGGCGCTGCGCGTCACGAGACAGAGAGGAAATGCGCCGCCGATTTGGGATCGCCGCTGGGCACTTAGCATCCCGCAAGCTGTCCTTGGTCAGGCAGCCGCCGACAGCTCCTCCTCCGGCCGCACCTGTCCCATCCGCCGCCATGACGTGGCTCAACGCCTGCCGATGCTCAGCAACCTTCAGGTGGGCTAAGCTCCTTCCGGCTAAGATCGGTTCCGCTTCCGGCTGTCCGGAGTGTGGCTCCAGTCCTGAGACTGTTTTCAAATCAGAGGAGAGTCTCAGGGGTGTGGCGTTCAGGGTAGAGACCGTGGACCGCTTTCTGCGAGCGGCGCGCGCTCTGGTCACGCCCTACAGGCGGGTCTCTGTAAAGACAGGCTCCTGCGTGGCCTGTGCCGGTAACCAAGGAAGTGACGTAGGCCAATCCGGAGCGCCTTGGACGGTTGGATTTAAGCTCTGCAATGCTTACCTGGAGCCAGGCTCTAGACGGTGCTATATTGCTCCTCCACTATGACACTTGCAGTGTGAAACACCCGAGTAGGGCGTAGAGTGATCGAGCACTTGGTGAGTGAATGGAAGAATGAAATTTTATTTTAAAGTGTTTTATTTAATTTTAATTTATTTTCATTAGTCTGAAGGTATCAGATCTTGGAGTTACAGACAGTTGTGAGCTGCCATGTGGGTGCTGGGAATTGAACCCAGGTCCTCTGGAAGAGCAGGCAGTGCTCTTTTTTTTAAATTTAATTATTTATTATGTACAGTGTTCTATTGTATGCACACCTGCACGCCAGAAGAGGGCATTAGATCCCAATACAGATGGTTGTGAGCCACCGTGTGGTTGCTGGGAACTGAACTCAGGACCTCTGGAAGAGCAGACAGCACTCTTAATCTCCGAGCCATCTCTCCAGCCCCTTGTTTTTGTTTTTTCAAGACAGGGTTTTTCTGTGCAGTCCTAGCTGTTCTGGAATTCACTCTGTAGATCAGGCTGGACTCAAACTCAGAGATCCACCTGCTTCTGCCTCCTGAGTGCTGGGATTAAAGGCATATGCTGTCACCACCCAGTTCTAACTTTAAGTTAAAATTAACAACAACAACAAAAAGATAATGGTTTTTCTGCTACCCAGAAGCATTTGCCCTAACCTCTGAGCCATCTTCCCAGCCCCCAAGAGTAGAATTTTAAATTCCAACAATTCTCCTTTCCACAAGGCAGCATGTTTATGTAATGCGGGAAGGCCTTAATAAAATCAGTACGGCATGCCCAGCGCTGCATGGACCCCATGAGCGCTACAAATGTGCCACAAGAAACTTAATTATTATGAGGTGGGTTTTGTTTTTCTTTTTGAGATTGTGTGTGTGTGTGTGTGTGTGTGTGTGTCTGCCTGCCTGCCTGTCTCCTGTTAAATATCAGGGAAAAGGGGGGCCTTAGTGGTCAGTCAGCAGGGAAGCCAACACAATTCATAATTCCTTTGAAAGAATGAGGTTTGTTAGAATGAAAGAACCTCAAGGCCATAACTGAGCTTCTGGATGTGGGAAAGAGAATCACACAAATAATAAAATATAGAGAGCTCTAAACATGAGACCTTAAAGTTAAGAAAAGGCTTCCCTTTAAAGCCTAGGGAGGAACTTCATGAAGTGTGTTTTAAAAAGCCAGGAGTCACCAGGTGTGGTGGTGCACGCCTTGAGACAGCTGAGGTGTTTCTAGACCAATCTCCTAAATAAAAAAGAAATTTGATTTCAAACAAACAAACAAACAAACGAACAAAGGTGGAGAGATGGCTCTGTGGTTAAGAGCACTGCCTGCTTTTCCAAAGGACCCAGGTTCAATCCCCAGCACCCACATAGCAGCTCACAACTGTCTCTAACTCCAGTTCCATGGGATCTGACACCTTCACACTAATGCACATAAAATGAAATTAAATAAATTATAACAAAACAAAACCAAAAAAGAAAAAAGAAAAAGAAAAAAGGAAGTTTCATATCACCTTATCTAGTTTAACGTAGCTAATATACAGGTCAAAGAACCTGCTGCCAGGTACTGGTTAGGACCATAAATCATGGACTGTTGTCAGGTCAAGTCATAGCTCGAGGGAGAGGTTCAACTCTCTGTCCCACTGAGCGTTGCAGGGAGGTATCCCCTGATTCAGGCTGTGGGAGTTGGCCCAAAGATGTAAGCAAGTGCTGGGCGATGGAGGCACAGCTCTTTAATTCCAGCATTCCACTCAGGAGGCAGAGCTGGTGGATTCCTGTAAGTTTGTGGGCAGTCTGGCCTACAGAGTGAGTTCCAGGACAGCCAGAGCTACAAAGTGAAATTGTGTGTGTGTGTATGTGTGTGTGTGTGTTGGGGTAAGGGACTCGGCGGACAGAGTCAGGAATGGTAAGAGCCGTGTGGTGTGCAGGTGGGTGTTCTAACAACCACGTTACGTTGGACAATGAACTTTGTGGAGAGTGAACTTTATAAATTATAACATTGTGTTATGTTGCAATGTTAAGAAGCTGGACATGCCTGGAGATATTAGGCTATGATTTCATTTTTGGCTAACTTTAAAGCCCGGGGGAGGGTTACAGGCTCTGCTTTCTGGGTGCATTCTAGGTGAATGTGGCCTTGATTCTACTGTCTGCTTGGAGCAGACCATATCATTCCAATCTGTTTTTCATGTAACTGCTCCTATCAGTAAAGGAAGTTAGATCGGGAATGGCATGGCTTGTCCTTTAAATGTGGTTTATTAGAGCACAGCTTCTTAACCTGTGAGTCACGCAGGACCCAATGAGGTTGACCGAATGTGGGGGCTGGTGAACAGTAAAGGTTTCTGAACAAGTAATAACCAGAAATTAATCTTAGAAATCCAGACATAGGGGGCTGGAGAGATGATGGTTCAGTGGTTAAGAGTGCTGCCTGCTCTTCTAGAGGTCCTGAGTTCAATTCCCAGCAACCACATGGTGGCTCAAACCCATCTATAATGTGATCTGATGCCCTCTTCTGCAGATAAAGCACTCATATACAATAAATAAATAAATCTTTAAAAAAAAAAAAAGAAATTTAGACATAGATGGGTGTGGTGGCGCACGCCTTTAATCCCAGCACTCTGGAGGCAGAGGCAGGTGGATCGCTGTGAGTTGGAGGCCAGCCTGGTCTACAAAGCGAGTCTAGGACAGCCAAGGCTACACAGAGAGACACTGTCTTGAAAAGACCAAAAAAAGAAAGAAATCCAGACATAATGAATTCCAGATGTTTCTGACCACTAGACAACTTCACTGTACCCTCGGTTTTGAACACACAGCATGCATACTTTGCATTATACCTGCTGTCATGCCACTAAGTGGAAACAAATAGCCGAAAGAGCTTGGCTAGGATTTGAGGCTTTTGTATATTATTGAAACCGTTGGTGAGTGAGGTCGGTCTCCTGTCTCTGGCCAGGTTCCTGCCCGTTCTTCCTCCAAGAATGAAGCAGGAAGATAGCAAAGGGAAAACATGAGTAACGTTATTTGACGTATGGAAACAAAGAATTCCAAGGGTCTTTGTGGCAAGAGGTATGTCTGAAATGGTGCGAAACATATTTCTGCCACTTCGTGCTACATATTTAAAGCCATACTCTCAGCATGGAGAACTATAAAATAGGAGTATCAATTTTGAAAAAATGTTGAAGATGTTCTGCACCCCAGAGTATCAAATATTCAGCCAAAATTTAATGTTTTGTTTTAAGACACTGCTTCTCTGTGTTGCCATGGCTATACTGGAAGTCGCTCTACAAAGTAACCCTGCTGGCCTTGAACTCAGATATCTGCCTACCTTTACCTCCTGAGTGCTGGGATTAAAGGTGTGTGCCACCACTGTCTGGCCAAAATTTATTTATTCTTTTTCCTGGAGACAGGAAAAAGAGCCGCCACGCCTAGCTCAAAAGTTAATGTTTTATGTAAACATAAGCAGGTCTATCTCATTAGGAAGCAATTTTTTCCATTTTAATAAATTGTAAAGTAGCATATATTCCTAAGAATTGCTTTTAAGTATTTTATGAATTATCACTAGATGTTTTATTTGTGTACTTTATATTATCTATATACCTGGAGTTGAGTATAAATTTCTCAGGTAAACAAAGATGCTAATGGAAAAAGTTGATGAATCTCTGTGTTAGGAGTAGGCATTCTCAGGATGGGTCTGGTGGGGCACACCTTTAGTCCCAGCACACGGGAGGCAGAGGCAGGTGGATCAATGTGAGTTCGAGGCCAGCCTGGTCTACAAAGTGAGTCCAGGACAGCCAAGGCTACACAGAGAAACCCTGTCTAGAAAAAAAAAAGAAAGAAAGAAAGAAAAAGAAAGAGAAAAAAGGAGTAGGCATTCTCTCTTGCAATGTACTTATATTTGTCTTTAAGGAGAGAAAAACAAAAACAGGAGAATCTTCAAGAAATATGCAAAACAGAGACTCTTGGGTAAGCCTGCAAGAGAAGGCAAATAGTCTTGTAGCCTGTTCTTTTTTTTTTTTTTTTTTTTTTTTAAGCTTTATTTATTATTATGTATACAGTGCTCTGCCTACATGTACACCTGCAGGCCAGAAGAGGGCATCAGATCACATTATAGATTACAACATGTGGTTGCTGGAAATTGAACTTAGGACCTCTGGAAGAGCAGTCAGTGCTCCTAACCTCGGAGCCATCTCTCCAGCCCCCAGCCTGTTAGTTCTTGCTTTAGTTTCTCCACCAAGTAAATAGTTATAGGATAAGAAGTTTGAAGTCCACTGTACACAAGATTTATTGCAGCAAAATACAGCACACACAGCACAGCACACAAAGTCACACCCTACTGACTAACACGGGGTGTGTGTGTGGGGGGGGGGGTCTGTCTGTCTGTGGAGCAGCATTTGACCTTGGGAATGACCAGACAGTCTACAGCTCCTTTCTCAGGTCAAAATATGACCTATATGCCACTGTGGAAAACTGCAGGCACAAAATAAGGCTTAGAAGGCATGCCTTTGCAAAGCAAAACAAGACCACAGGATGGGGAGGTGAAGAAGGAGGAACTGAGGTGAACTGGTCAGGGAGACTTTGTGCTCAAGTTCTGCTTGCAGATCTATCTTTAGTCACTAGCTAGATGATACATAAACAGCAGTGGGGGAAAAGAAAAACTGTTCATTCCTGAAGTGAACCCAGAGGCCTGTGTCTCTGCTGTTACCCTCCTTTTCCAGCCCCTGTGTTGCCCACAGCTGTACTAGCTGGAACAGATTTGTATGTGTGGGACAGGGCTTAGATTGGACCTGGCCGGGTACACTTTGTGGGTGGGTCATTTTGAATGCCAACAGGAACCTCAGGTTGGGTGGGGAAGCTTTGAAGTCTCTGTTTAGGCTGGGTTGGGTTTAGTGAGGGTGAAGGTAGTTTGCCCATCTAACTTACCAGGAGGGACACAAGAACTTGGAAATAAGCTTTCTCAGTTCAAAGGATAATTGGAGCCAGGTGTAGTGGCACACACCTTTATTCCCAGCACTTGGGGGGCAGAGGCGGGTAGATCTCTGTGAGTTTGAGGCCAGCCTAGTTTTTATAGTGAATTCCAGGACAGCCAGGGCTGCATAATAAGACCTTGCCTCAAAAACAATACAAAACAAACCACAAAAAACCAAAACAATAACAAACCCCACAAAACAGTGGGAGTTGGGGGGCGGGGAGGAATGGGAGGATGTTGTGTTTTGAATAAGAATCGCCTCCATTGAATCTCTGTGAGTTCGGAGGCCACAAAGTGACCTCCTGTCTTGGTCTACAAAATGAGTCCAGGACAGCCAAGGCTACACAGAGAAACCATAGGCTCACAGATATGAATGCTTGGTTACCAAGGAGCGGGGCTATTAGGAGGTGTGGCCGTGTTGGATGGAGTAGATGTGGCTTTGTTGGAGGAAGTATGTCAGCAGGGATGGGCTTTGAAGTTTCAATTGTTCATGCCAGCCCTAGTATCTCCCTCTCTTCCTGCTGCCTGTGGATCCAGATGTGGAACTCTTAAGCTACTGTTCCAGCACCACGTCTGCCTGGGTGCTGTCATTCATCTTGCCATGATGACAGTGGACTAAACTGTAGATGAAGTCTCTTGTATACTGTATGGATGTAGCACCTGTCCATAATAAATCTGATGCCCTGTACCTTAGTCAGGAAATAGAAGGTGGAACATCTGGTAGACAGGATTCTGGGAGAGAGGCAGGTGCAGGAGATTGACCAGCAAGATGTGAAGAGGACAGACACATGGTACCTGAGCTCAGGTAACCAGCCACATGGCCGAATGTAGATTAGAATATAGTTGTGAGCTAGTCTGAGAAGAGCCTAGCTATATGGGCTAGGCATTTGTAAATATATTCGAGTTTCATGAGTTGTTATTCCGGGAGCTTGGGTCTGGAGGAAAAACCAACCAGAGTGCTAAACCTCTGAATGTAAGCAAGCCCCAGTTAAATGCTTTCCTTTATAAGAGATACCTTGGTCATGGTGTCTCTCCACAGACAGTGAGCACTAAGACAGAGAGAGGGTAATTGAAATTGAGCCTGATCTAATCCAGGGTATCTCTCGCCAGCTGTCTGCCTATTTAAAAGCTAACTGTTTGCTGTCTTGCCTCAGTCTGTAGATGTGAAGAGTCTGTACCTGCCGTGCTGGAGACTCAGTCTGCGCAAGATCAGCGTCGCCAAGAAGCAGCATGGGCTGAAGAAAGATGTGCTGCTCTAACTGGTGCCAGAAGCACAGCGACTAAACACTGAGTATTCCAGGTGGGAGGAGCATGGAGCTGTAGGGTTTCCTTTCCTCAGGGGTAGCAGTGGGGAGGACAGGGTCAGTATCCTTACCTCTGCCCCAGGACCTCCAGGTTAAAAGAGCCCTCACGTCACCAAGCTCGCCTCTGCAGTCCCTTTTGCCGAGAGGGAAGCCATCTCTTCTGTCCCTGTCACAGCTTTGAGCTCTCCTGTTTGGTTCCTGCCCTGTTTAAGTCCCATTTGAGGTGTCTGCCCTGCTTAAGAACGGGAGGCAGAGGGAGGGCAAGAACCTGGAGTCTGCACAAAGGGTGGGGGCAGGGCGGGGTGGGGAAGGTGATGGGGGAGGGGGGTGAGGGGAGAAGGTGACGGGGGTTGGGGGGGGAGGTGACCAACAGTAGAGAGCCAGAACAACAGCAACAAAAGTCAGCAGAGTTATCACTGGCTATGAAGCTTGCTACATGGAGATAATATTTCTCTCATACAGAAATTTTTTCAAGCAAGAATGTTAAAAGTAGCAATAAACTAGGTTTAAGGCCTGGGTATATATGCCCTTAGATACAACTCACTCCTGTCCTGCATAGTTCCTGGACCTCAGAAATAAAACTCTTAACTTGTTTTCAGTGAAGATATCCTAACTTCCTGCATCTCCATGGTGGAGAGTTTTACCTTAGTCAACTATAATCTTGGGGATACAGTGGTCACCATCCTGTGAGCTCATTTAAATTTCTTTTTTTTTAAATTAAATTTCTTAAGCCCTTGGAGTTTTTAAATTTCATAACTCACAAAAACTGTACATGTGGCTATTGTTAAGATAAATGAAGTGTTGCTCTTGTTTGAGAAGCCCACTCTGAGAAGTCCTGGCTGCTTTTGTTTTTGTTTGTTGATTTGTTTTCTGTTTTTGTCAACTTGACATAAGCTAAAGTCATCTGAGAAGGGGAGAAGCTCAACTGAGGAAATGCTTGCGTCACACTGGCGCATAGGCAAGCCTGTGGCTCCTTTTCTTGATTGATCAGTAATACAGAAGAACTCAGTCCACTGTGAGCCTAAGCCCTCCAGGCTGGTGATCCTGGGCTGTATAAACAAACTGAGGAGGAGCAAGGCAGGGAGCAGCTCTCCTCCATGGCTTCCGTGTCAGTTCCTGCCTCACGTTCCTGTTCTGACTCCCTTTGATGATGGATGTTGTTGGCGTACTTTTTAAAATCTATCTTAATTTTTTTTTTTTAAATCTATCTTTATTATGTTGGAGTTTCTGCTGCCTCTTCCTCCCTCCTCCACCCCAATCCCTTCCGACACCCCATCATCAGGTAGGAGAGAAGGAAGGTTAGTGGGGAGAGGAGGCGTGGCTCTCTTTAGCTGCTTCCGGCTGGTCAGGGCTGTTGGGTTCTTGGGGCAAGTCCAATCTTTGTTTCAGGACATCTCCAGCTTCTCGTCAGACTGCAACAGCAACCAGGAGCAGCAGGGGGGGAAAGAAGAAGCCGCCTTCGTTCTCAGAGCCCCCTCTTCTCTCTCTGGGCTCTGGCATTTATTCCCTCTCCAGAGGCCTCAGAATTAAAGTATCTACAGCTGGCAAAGAGCCCCTCTCAGAGCCTGCACGAGGCAAATACTCTGCTGTTGCGGACAGTCTGAATGCGCTCCATATCCCACACCTGGGATTAGAACAAAAACATGTTTACATAACATCACTGAGTTTTTAAAGACACCAAAAATTTCCACTACAGAGTATGATGTGGAAATGTAAGCCAAATAAACCCTATCGTCTGCGAGTTGCTTATTGGTCTTGATGTTTTTACCGCAGCAATAGAAACACTAAGACACTAATACATGCTCTTGAATGTGCCTATTTTCCTGAATAACTTTATGCTTAAATCTGTGTTTCAAATGTCATTCAATAAACTCTTAACTCTTCGTAATACTGACTTCTCCTGAAAATCCCTTTCTTCAGTGAGCCCAAGATCCAGTTTCACCAGAGTGAATACCTCTGAAAAAGAGTTCCTCAGGTTTCTGGGGGAGGCACCGGGAGCAGTGTGAACCTGGGTCTCTACCCTGGCTGCTGTTGTCTGTGAGAGCAGGTGTGGCAGTCCGTGTAGATTGGGTAATGCCTGAGGGAAATGCTTTGACGTTGCATAGCAAACACACACACACAAGTTCTTTCTCTACTGTGTGGAACTGGAGCAGCAAAATAAGTATAAGTGCCCTGCACATACAGGATGACAGGGCACAGGGAAGACTACAGGAAAAACAAAAATGTGGAACATGGGAGCTAAATAAAGCATTAACAGCTCTCAGCCCCATTATCAGTTTACTAAGGAAAGTGAGGTTGATGGCTTCTTATATCTCTTTGTCCTTTCTCCACCCCAGTGTGTCCCAATACCCCATCACCAGGTAAGAGAGAAGGAAGGTTAGTTATTTCCTGATGGTTAGGGTCGTTGGGCTCCTTGGGAAAAGGCCAATTTTTGTGTCAGGATACCTCCAACTTCTCAACCTGCATCAACAGCAACCAGGAGCAGCAGGGGAGCACCAGCCTTCTTTCCCAGAGCCACCCCTCCCATGTTTCCCCTGGCTCTGGCATTTATCCTCTCTCCAGCTGGCAAAGATGACGTCCCTCTCAGAGCCTGACAAGGCAAACAGTCTGCTGCTGCGGACAATCTGAATCAGCCCCATATCCCACACCTGGGATTAAACAATACATGTTTACATAACATAACTGAGTTTTTGAAGACACCAAAACTTCCACTACAAGATAGGGTAGGGCACATGTGTTTTTGATCTCAATATACCTCTAATGAAAGATAAAGAGGCAGAGAAAATTGCTGGAAGCTGAGAGGCCAGCTAGCCTGACATAAGCAGTGCCGAACAAGAGACCCCAAACAAGGTGCCAGGGTTGTCATCTGACTTGTACACATGCGCCCACGCACACGCACGCGCGCGCGCACACACACACACACACACACACACACGACCTGAGTGTGTGTGGAATAGGCCTGTGTGTGTGGAATAGGTGGCTGCAGTTGGAGGAGCTGGAATTTGAGGTCACCCTCAGCTACATAAATAGGTCATAACTTTTTTTTTTGAGACAGAGTTTCTCTTTTTTTTAAGGATATATTTATTTATTATGTATATAATGTTCTGCCTGTCTGTGTGCCTGCCCGTCAGAAGAGGGCATCAGATCTCATTACAGATGGTCGTGAGCCACTGTGTGGGTGCTGGGAATTGAACCCGGGTCCTCTGGAAGAGCATCCAATGCTCTTAAACCTCTGAGCTATTTCCCCAGCCCCCAGGGTTTCTCTCTTTAGCCTTGGCTGGCCTGGAACTCTGTAGAGCAGGGTGTGTAGAGAGGGCCATGATCTTTGCCAGCTGCAGATAGTTTAATTCTGAGGATTCTGGAGAGGGGATAAATGCCAGAGCCAGGGGAAACATGGGAGGGGTGGCTCTGGGAAAGAAGGCTGGTGCTCCCCTGCTGCTCCTGGTTGCTGTTGATGCAGGTTGAGAAGTTGGAGGTATCCTGACACAAAAATTGGCCTTTTCCCAAGGAGCCCAACGACCCTAACCATCAGGAACTAAAGGGAACTATGTCCCCTCTCCCCACCAACCTTCCTTCTCTCTTACCTGGTGATGGGGTGTTGGAATGGGTTGGAGTGGAGAAGAGAGAAAGAGATATAAAGCACCCCAATAAAATAAAATAGATCTTTAATACATGCACCTACAACACTTGGCATTTATGTTTCAGATCATGAGGGTTAGGCAGCAAGTGCCTTACCCTCCAGGCCTTCTTCCTTGTCACAGCTTACACTGAAAAAAAAAAGTTTCGAGCCGGGCGTGGTGGCACATGCCTTTAATCCCAGCACTCGGGAGGCAGAGGCAGGCGGATCGCTGTGAGTTCGAGGCCAGCCTGGTCTACAAAGTGAGTCCAGGATGGCCAAGGCTACACAGAGAAACCTGTCTCGAAAAACAAAAAAAAAAAAAAAAAAAAGAAAGAGAAAAAACAAGTTTCATTATTTTTATTTTAAATTATGTATACGTCTATGTGTCTTGGGGCCAGGGTATGTGTATGAGTGTAGGTACCAACAGAGGCCAGAGCCATCAGATCCCCCAGAGGTAGAGATACTAGCTGTTGTAAACTACCCAGTGTGGGTGCTGGGAACTAAACTTATACCCTACAAGAGCAACAGTGCTCTCAACTGCGGAGCCATCTCCTTATTCCCCACCCTATTTAAGACTTTCTCTCTTTCTTGTGGTATTTTTGAGACAGGGTTTCTCTGTGTAGCCTTGGCTGTCCTGGACTCACTTTGTAGACCAGGCTGGCCTTGAAATCACATTGATCCACCTGCCTCTGCCTCCCGAGTGCTGAGCTTAAAGGTGTGCCCCACTAGATTTATTTATCTTTAATATTTTAGATTTACTGTATGAATGTTTTGCCTGTATTTATGTGTGTACAACACATGCATGCCTGGTGCATGTAGAGGTCAGAATAGGACACTGGCTCCCTAGGAATGGGAATTATGGATGGTTGTGTGACACCATGTACTTAAAACCCAGGTGCACTTCCAGAGGTCCTCAGCAAGCCTCTTAACCACTGCACCATCTCTCCGGCCCCTTAGGATTTATTTTAATTATTTGTTAAACCCCCAAACAAGTTGCACTTGTTTCTTCTTTATGCTTCTCCTTGGCTGGCTATTATGTCCATGTTTTCTTTTTCTTTTATTTTTTTTTAAGATTTATTTTTTTATATAAGTGCTTTATCTGCAGAAGAGGACATCAGATCACATTATAGATGGTTGTGAGCCACCATGTGGTTGCTGGGAATTGAACTAAGGACCCTTGGAAGAGCTGGCGGTGCTTTTAACTTCTGAGCCATCTCTCCAGCCCTAGTTTAGGTTTTTAGCACACACACATACACACCCCAACATACACATGTGAAACAAAATCAACCAACCAAACAAAAACACCCTGTATTTTTAAACCAGGTATAGTGGGTGGTTCATGCTTGTAATCTCAGCACTTGGGGGGCAGTGGCAGGTTGAATTCTGTGAGTTCAAGGCCAACCTGGTCTACAAAAGACAGCCAGACTTACGTAGACAGACTTTTTCTTGTTTGTTTTTGTTTTTGGGTTTTTGAGACATGGTTTCTCTGGGTAATCCTCTGTCCTGGAACTTTCTCTGTAGACCAGGCTGTCCCTAAACTCAAGAGATGCACCTGCCTCCCCGCACCCCCTTCTCCCAGTGCTGGGACTAAAGGTGTGAGTCACCACTACCTGGTGAGAGATCATATATATATTTTTATGAATATACCCCAAATTTTTCTTTTATATAAGCAAGACTGTGCTATATGCAGTCCCATACCATGCTTTTTTATTTTTCATCATTACTCATAGTAAGAAAATAACTTTATATAGATTCTTTGAAAACATGATTTTAAAGAGTTATATACCATTTACTCATATACCCTCAGGTAATAAATTCTCAAAATTTCTTGTCTTGGGGCTGGGTGGTGGTAATGCATACCTTTAATCCCAGCACTTGGGAGGCAGAGGCAGGTGGATCTCTATGAGTTCAAGGCCAGCCTGGTCTACAGAGTGAGTCCAGTACAGCCAAGGCCCCACAGAGAAACCCTGTGTTGAAAACAAAAAAACCCTTGTCTTTCAGGATTAGTTCTGAAGATTGGCTTCACATTGTTGCTGTTACGTCATACTTAAACACACATCTTTGAACAATAAATCTGTATTTCTAATAGTGATGGTTGGTTTTGTCAACTTGCCAGTATCTACAATTACCTGGGAGATGGGCCTCTGGGCATGTCTGTGGAAGATTGTCATCTTGCCTGTGGGTAAGACCTGGCCTATGTCAGTGGGATACTGATCTGAGTGGCATGAGTTCATTCCTCTCTGCTTCTTAAGTGTGGATTCAATGTGACCAGATGCTTCAAGCTCTTGCTGCCTGAATTGCCTGGCCATGGTAAACTGTAATCTGGAGCTATGCGTTAAATAAACCTTTTCTCTTTTTAAGTTGTTTTTGTTGGGAGGTTTGTCACAGCAATCAAGGTCAGACTTCTATGCAGATGACCAGACTTAGACATAGTCTACTCTTTTCCTGACTTAGTCTCCAAACCTAGGTTTTCATGGTGGAGATAGGCCCTGGGGTGGGCAAGGAGATAGACCTTTGCAGGAGAGTTTTCCTGAGCTCACAAGGCAACTTAAAACTGAGAGAATCAGCTGGGCGTGGTGCATGTCTGTAATCCCAGCACTCTGGGAGGCAGAGGCAGCAGATCTCGATGAGTTCGAGACCAGTCTGGTCTACAAAGTGAGGCTAGGACAGTCAGGACTACACAGAGAAACCCTGTCTCAAAAACAAAAACAAAAGACAGAGAGATTTGATGGGCATGGTGGCACATGACTTTGTAGGCCACCCTGGTCAAGGCTACACAGAGAAATCTTGTCTTGAAAAACTAAAAACAAACAAACAAAAACCTGAGAGAGTCGTTGTAATTGTGTCCTTTCCCTATGAGAGGTGGAGAATCTGAGTCGGACCTAAGCAGGAACATGATACTTCGAGACAAGGGTCCAACAGCTGTCCTCTGAGCAGCTCTTCCCCAGGCGCCAGGTGACCTGGAAGCTGCAGAGAAGGCAAATGCCTACAGGTTCATCAATGTGTGAACTGGAGCACAAGAAAACTGAGAGACCATATCTTTAAAAAAAAATTAATAAAAGAAGATTACTAAATGCCTGTGGTTCAGGAAGATAGCTCTGTCAGTGAAGTACATGCCTCATAAGCATGAAAACCTGATGCAAAAATTCCAGGTGTGATGGAATATGCATCTTGCCTCTGAGTTGCTCTTCAACTGGTGAGGACCAGGCCAAGGAGAAGCCTTATCTCAAAGGAAGTACACGGCATTCCTGAGGTGATAGCCAAAGTTATTTTTCAATCTCCACATACAAAATTATTTTTTGTCCTCTACATGCAATACACACTTCTGTGTAGGCATATTTGTATACACATGCACATTTGCACACACGTGAACACATGTACAAATAATAAAAAGTAAATTATATATTTAATACATCTAAAGTAATAATAGGCAAGGTTGAAATACATGTAGAAATCAAAAGGAACCAGATATATGCATGGTTATTATCTCAGCACTTGGGAGGCTGAGACAGGAGGATTATGAACTTGAGATCAGCATAGTAAAATTCTGTCTTTATAAATGAATAAATAAAGGACGGAAGATTTTATGGCATTTCCTTGGCTGTCCTGGAACTTGCTGTGTAGACTAGGTTGGCCTTGAACTCATAGTGAGCTACCTACCTTTGCCTCCCAAGTATTGGGGTTAAAGGCAAGTGCCACCACCATACCCGGCTTTGTAATTGAAATTTTAGTCGAATCTTAAATTTAATGAAATTTAAGACCGTATACAGCTTTATCCACAGATTGTAAACAGTTGAAAATAAACTAAAATATAAATGTGAATAAAGTATTGAAAATATTGTCTGGAACTGGGCGGTCCTGGCACACGCCTTTAATCCCAGCACTCAGGAGGCAGAGGCAGGCAGATCGCTGTGAGTTCAAGGCCAGCCTGTTTTACAAAGTTAGTCCAGGACAGCCAAGGCTACACAGAGAAACTCTGTCTCGAAAAACAAAACAAACAAACAAAATAATAATATAATAAAATAAAGAATATATTGTCTGAAAAGACATAGACATGAAAAACATAAGCAAGAGACGAGAGGCAGAAAATTCAATATAAGTTTAATGGAAGTGCTGCAAGAAAAAAAGGTGCACACGTCATATTTTTCTGTTTGGTTTTTTGAGACAAGAGTTTCACTATGTAGCCCAGGCTGGCCTCAAACCTTAGCTCTCTCTGCCACAATATCTTAAGTGCTGGCACTGCTTTTAAGAGGTGTCAGGGTTTTTTTTTTTTTTTCACTGATGAAATAGTCATATAATTGAGATCAGTGAGACTCAGGCAGAGAAGAGATGTTAAATCAATCCACACTGAGATACACCAGATCCAAACCTCAAGACACTAGTGATGGAGACGTTTTATGTGCAGCTGAAGAAGAAAGAGAATTGTCAATGTATTGCAGTAGAAACGGATGTTGAGGCAAAAAGGAAAGTTAATATTAAAACAGTGAAGTTGAGAAACATTGGGGATCACAGGTAAGAGGGCTCTGAGCCAATGTCAGCAGGTGAAGAGGCTCCCAAAGTCCTCTCCCTTAAGGAAGGTATGCAAGTCACTGTTGCTCTTTCATATATGCTTTTCCTTTTTGGGGGGAGTGAGTGAGGAGGGGGTCTCACTGTGTAGCCCTGGCTAGCCTTCAACTCACTATGTAGACTAGGCTGGCCTCCAACTCACCGAGATCCACATTCTCCCGCTTCCTGCATGCCAAGATTAAAGGCACGTGCCACCATGCCTGACTGTGCCATTCATAAATTATTGTTCCTAGAGGGTTACGTGTGTCGCAGCACCTTTGAACGGATGGAGAAACTGAGTTCTGATGCATTGAACAATTGGCTCGTGTTCATCTGGTAGCCGGATGAAGATGGGTACCACAGCTTCTCAGATCCTAAGTCAGGAGCTGAATAGAAACTCCATAGGTAAAAAGGGAGGTAAAATCCCCCTTCCCCATGCTTTTTATGCTTTTGGAGTCTGGGTGCGATCATCTGATGAGAGGGAGGCTGGTAGAGGGGGTGGAAATTATAGTCTGAGATGAGTTCAAGATTGCACAATTCCAGATGAGTTCTGAGAAATTCTAGAGACTTAAGAAATTAAGAAAGTAGTTAACAAGAGTGTCCCTCCCGACTCTTTGAGCCCCTTCTGCCCTCCCGCCTTCAGCCCCGACACCTCAGTGCCTTCAAAACGAATTCTAACTTGAGCTTCCCTACCCCTTCTTTTGCTTGTCCATCACCACTTTGATCTCTCTCACAGCTGGCTCCATTTCTGCCCTTTCTCTCTACACAGAACCCTTTAGTAAACCCACGTTTCAAGTTGGAGATTGCCCATACTCAGAACAGAGCCAAGGAAAAGAGGGTCGGTTGAATGAACATAGCTTCAACCTCTAGTCTAGTGCCCCCCAGTATCTCTGTTTGGTTCTGTACTCTGTACCACACAGAGAAAGTTCAGTGTTGGCCTCTGGATGATGGACTCTGAATCCAGACCTTTTCAAGGTCCTTTGAGACAGTGACACTGTCCTGACCCATTAGCACCGACTGCTCTAGCTGGAGTCAGCAAAAACATTTTTTTCACCTGAGACAGAGGCTTCTCAGTGTAACCTTGGTTGTTCTGGAACTTACTCTGTAGACCAGGCTGGTTTCGAGCTCACGGAGATCCGCCTGCCTCTGCCTCGGGAGTGCTGGGATTAAAGGCGTGTGCTACCACCGCCCTGCCAGGAGTCAGCAATTTTTAGGGACAAGTTTTCTTTGGCTCCATCAGCACCCAGTGGAGAACAGCTCCGACAAGCTCTGATCAGCACTCACGGGTGGACAGCTCCCTCAGCCACCCGTTAGGAGGCCTGGCAGGTTGGGACGTCTGGAGGGTTTTCTGGTCAACTCTGCTCTGCTTTTCGGATTTCCGGGGCGCGGGGTGGGGGTAGGAATGCTGTTCCTAGAGCCTCACCCACCCCTACGAGCCGCCCACCTCCCAGGAGCACTGCACACCGCAGATAAGTAGAGCTGCGCAGACCCGGGCCGCCACGGGTCTACCGCACCTATTTCCCTCCGCAAATCCCTTGGCTCCTGCAGAAGAAACCTTTGGGTTACTAGCGGGTTCCTGCTCCCACCTATCCCTTCTCGCCTATTTCTCGCTCAGACCACGCAAGTCACTCGCCAGATCTCCCGACCAGAATCTCACCTCCACCACCACCACCACCACCACCAGCACCACCAGCACTACCACCACCACCACCATAACCATCACCGCCACCATCACCATCCCGCACCCCGCAATCCCCTCGGCTCCGACCCCCATTCCTCCGCCCCCCTTCAGGCCCCGCCCTGCGCCACTCCCTCCCCTCACCCCTGCGGCGCGGCTCGCTGCCGCGGTGTCCTGGCAGGGCGCTGAGGTGTGTCGCCGACGGGTGTCGCAGGGCGTGTCACGAGGTGAGTGGGGAGACAGAGGCCGCAAGCCTGAGCACCAAGGGCGCGCGGTGCTCCTCACCCCTCCCCCTCGCTGCCGGCCGGCGGTTCCTGGGAAGATGGCGGATCGCGCGGAGATGTTTTCTCTCTCCACCTTCCACTCGCTGTCGCCTCCGGGCTGCAGGTACGCATTCCGTGGGTCTCATCTTCACGTAGGTTTCCTCGGCCTGCCACCCCACCCCATCGACTTCATTTACTCAGGCTAGGGCGCCTCTTTGGTTTGCAGGCCTCTGACTGATGCTCCCATCCCCCACCCTGGGCTCTGGGTCCCTCCGTGTTTGCTCCCTGTCGCGCAGACCCAATGGCACCCCCTCACACACAGACACACTTTTCCCGTTGGGATACCGAACCGCACCCATTTAGGACCCATGACCTAGCAAGGGTGGGGTCCCTGGCTGGCCCTTTGAGGGATTTTAGGCAAGATGCCCAGCACCTAGCCCGTTCCTGGCAGTGTCCTTTTGGCCTTGTTATGTCTCCTTTCATAGAGGCTAGGGCCTGGCCTTGAGCCCCAAGCCGGTAGAGATTGAAATCAAGCTCGAAGCTCTGGGGGTGGATGGGGAGGTTGGGGTGGAAGGGGACTTGTTTAGTAGGAGGGGGTGGGGACACAAGCAGACCAGCTGGACCCCTCCCTTTTCTGTTGTGACAGGTCCCCATCCCCCTGTTGGCTCAAGGTGTCTCCTGAGGCTGAGGCTGTGACCCACAGGGGCTGGGAGCTAAGCTGAGGAGTGGGAGGGGTTTGTGGAGTGATAGCTCCTCTGGGCTCCTTTGCTGTGATGGAGGAGGGGATCCAGGGGAAAACAGTGCCTGGGGTCAAAATGACATGGCTTTAGCCTTTGAATTGAGGGCCCTGGGAGCTGGACATCTCCCACCAATGACCTCAGGATCAGCTCTCAAGCCAGGAGCCTAGGACTGATGGCTCTCTGACCCTGGCATCCTCTTCAGGCCTCCCCAGGACATAAGCCTGGAAGAATTTGATGATGAAGACCTGTCTGAGATCACGGACGACTGTGGCCTGGGCCTTAGCTACGACTCAGACCACTGCGAGAAGGTGGGGAAAGGGTTGGGTGTGTGTGGGATGTGATTGAAGAAGAGTTTCACATAGGCTCAGTTTCCCTAGCACTCTTGTGGGTTTAGGTGTGAATCTGAGCTCAGCTTCCATGCAAGAAATCCCCTATCTTTGTAGCCCCTTGGTATTGGTGGTTGTCTCCTTCACCTCCTCCTCCTCCTCCTCCTCCTCCTCCTCCTCCTCCTTCTTCTTCTTTGTTAAACACACTGTAGGTCCTTCAGAGGGCCTTCTCTGGTAGGTCTCCCTAGCATAATGCCACCTTCCCTTGGGTGCCTCTGTCTTCAGGTCACTTGCCCTAAAGCTCTAAACCCTTCCGTTTCTATCAAAACTCAGCCTCTTTCTTTCCCTTCACATCTCCCTCTAAAACCTTTCCCCTCCTGCCTCCTGTTTCTGTCTCGATATGTTTCCATTTTCACTGGCTTTGAGAAAATGCCATGTGTCAAGTGCAGGGGGCTTCCAGATGTTGGAAGCAGAGACAGACCGCAGCACCCCCGCCCCGCCCCCTCCCCCAGCTAGAGAGAGAGAGAGAGAGAGAGAGAGAGATCACCCATATGCCAGTGGAGGGATTCCAACTGGACACAAAGTGTGATGAGGGGGGAAGGGAATCCAGTCCAGATTGAGGGGATCAGGAAGACCTCCCAGAGGAAATGTCAGTCATATAACCCCAAGGTTAGCAGGAACCAGGCAGATGGGGGTAGGTAGGAGGGTGTGCAAGGGAGGAACTGCTTGCTGGCAGAAGGACTGACTATGCTAAAGACCCCGGGGTTGGTACAAACTTGGTGAATCATCAGAGTGAAGGCTTTCCATATTTATACACTCTTTTGTTACTTATTGATGATGTCCCCAAGTACACCAGTGTATAATGTGGACATGACCGTGCTCTGGTTGTCTTACAGTCTGGTGTATGAGATGGACCAAGAGCCACGCACTGCAAATTGTTAAGCTACCATGCAACAGAATGGCATTGTAAAACAAGATGGGGCTTGGGGGGGGTGTGTGTGAATAAAGCTGGAAGGTTAGTTGGGGTTGCTCTGAGAATTTCTCAGAAATGTGGGCCCTTCCCAGAAGTGCAGTGATTAATATGTGTCTTAAGCAGATTTTCTTTTTTTCAAATATTGCTCTGTTGATGGGGTACAGTGAACCGGAAGGAACGCTTCCGTTTCCTGCTTTCCCTTCTTCTAGTACCTGGGACTCCAGGTTCCTGTTCTCTGGCCCAGCCTTGTCTCGTCCCTCCTTCCTGCAGGACAGCCTCTCCCTGGGCCGCTCAGAGCAGCCGCACCCCATCTGTTCCTTCCAAGATGATTTCCAGGAGTTTGAGATGATCGATGACAACGAGGAGGAAGAAGATGAGGAAGAGGAAGAGGAGGAAGAGGAGGAAGAGGGAGATGGGGAGGGCCGAGCAGGGGGAGGATGTGGTTCAGAGTCTCTTGCTGGGGAGTCCCTTATTCCCTCTCCTTCCCTGGAGGAGGCTCACAAGCACAGACCCACCACCCTACACTTGACCACACTTGGAGCCCAGGTGAGCTTCCAGATACACACACGACTAGCCCTGAGTTTGGAACCTCTGTAGCAGGCCCTTCCCTCTCTCAATTGCTGGAGTGGTCTTCAGCCACGCTGATTTGTCCTCTTTCCTAGGACTCCCTTAACAACAACAGTGGAGGCTTTATCTCTGGACCCCTGTCCTCCTGGCAGGAGACAGTGCTGTGTTCACCAGCCGAGGAGCCCCTTAAAGGTGAGGCACGGGGGGTGGTGCCTGCTAGGAGCCCAATAGAAGAGGGAGAGAAGAGAAGAACAGCCGGCTGCCTGGAAGGAGGCATCCTTGCTGGAGGCAGTAACCCAAACCCCTGCCCTGCAGAGCTCCCAGCCCCTCCCCTGCCAGCAGAAGAGGAGCCTCATGAGGTACAGTCTCTTGTACGCCCTGGTTGTGACTGTGAAGGGAACCAGCCCCCAGAGCCACCAGCGTCAGGTGGGGCCTCCCCTTCATCTGATCCTGGTATTGAGGCCGATTTGAGAAGCCACTCTAGCGGAGGAGGCCACGAGGGTCGGCGAAGCAGCCAGGAGCTCTCATCACCGGGCTCGGACTCTGAGGACGCAGGTGGTGCCCGCCTAGGGCGCATGATCTCGTCCATTTCCGAGACAGAGCTGGAGTTGAGCAGTGATGGTGGCAGCAGTAGCGGCCGCTCCTCACACCTCACCAACTCTATTGAGGAGGCTTCATCGCCAGCCTCCGAGCCAGAGCCAGAGCCACTACATGAACCTCCCCGCCGCCCTGCCTTCCTGCCAGTGGGCCCTGACGACACCAACAGCGAGTATGAGTCCGGCTCTGAGTCTGAGCCTGACCTCAGCGAGGATGCTGACTCGCCCTGGCTGCTCAGCAACCTGGTGAGCCGCATGATCTCTGAGGGCTCCTCGCCCATTCGTTGTCCTGGCCAGTGCTTATCTCCTGCACCACGCCTGCCAGAAGAGGCTGCCTCACAAGCCAGTCGGGTACCCCAGGACTGCCAAGAGCCTGAGGCAGTAGCAGGGCCCCACGTAGAGTTGGTGGACATGGACACCCTCTGCGGGCCACCTCCGCCGGCCCCTGCAGCACCTCGACCTGGCCCTGCACAGCCTGGGCCCTGCCTTTTCCTCAGTAACCCAACACGGGATACCATCACCCCGCTTTGGGCCACACCGGGCCGCACTGGCCGCCCCGGCCGCTCCTGCTCTGCTGCTTGCTCGGAAGAGGAGGAGGAGGACGACGAAGAGGATGAGGATGAGGATGAGGATGCTGAGGACAGCATGGTCCCCCCTGGCTCCAGGAGTACAGGCTCTACTGCGCCGCTGGATGCCTCGTTGGTGTATGATGCAGTTAAGTACACGTTAGTAGTGGATGAGAACACGCAGCTAGAGCTGGTGAGCCTGCGGCGCTGTGCAGGCCTGGGCAACGACAGCGAAGAAGACAGCAGTTGCGAGGCCAGTGAGGAAGAGGCGGGAGCTACGTTACTAGGTGGTGACCAGATGCCAGGGGATGCTTCTCCTGACAGCCCCGACCTCACCTTCTCCAAGAAGTTCCTCAATGTCTTTGTCAACAGCACATCTCGATCCTCCAGTGAGTGGAAAGTGGGGGAAGGTGGGGTTGCCCCAAAGGAAGAAACGTCATCCAGACCCTAAGCCCTATCTGGTCCCCTCAAAGTGCCCAGAGGGCTATAAGTTCTAGAAGTAGTCAAGGCTGGTCAATTCCCTTTTTTTCCCTAGGACAATGGGCCTTGAACCTCTCCAAGGGGCAGGGGGGAGTCAGCCCCTCGTGGGTTGCTCTTCTTTCTTCCTTGACTTAGGATACCCAAACAGTCTGTTGCAGGGAGGGGATTTGGCCCCAGCCCAAGGCCAGGCCTTTAAGTGCGTTCTTTCTCCATGGAGTCCCGACTCTTTCCATCTCTGTCTCTCAGGCACTGAATCCTTTGGTCTTTTTTCCTGTCTGGTTAATGGGGAGGAGAGAGAGCAGACACACCGGGCTGTCTTCAGGTATATCGACTCTCTTGCCCCTGACGACCCGCCCCCTCCAGGCCCCCAGATTCCTTAGGACGTTGCTGTATGTGACAGATCTAGGTCGGCCTGGTCTCAGTTGATGTCTCACCTGACCTCAGGTTCATCCCTCGACATCCGGATGAACTGGAGCTAGACGTGGATGACCCTGTGTTGGTGGAAGCCGAGGAGGATGACTTTTGGTTCCGTGGCTTCAACATGCGTACTGGAGAGCGCGGAGTGTTCCCTGCCTTCTATGCCCATGCAGTGCCCGGTACTGCCAAGGACCTGCTGGGTAAGATCCCTTCTACAAGAGGAAGCGTGCCATCACAGACACCCCCCCCCCCGACTTGGGCCCCTGTGATTTCTCTCCTATCCCCACCCCCCAGGGAGCAAGCGAAGCCCTTGCTGGGTGGACCGCTTCGATGTACAGTTCTTGGGCTCCGTGGAGGTACCTTGTCACCAGGGCAATGGCATCCTGTGTGCAGCCATGCAGAAGGTCAGTGTGAAGGTGGTGGCGAAGCACAGGCTGGAGGGTCCACCTGGATGTCATTCTCACAGGGTGGCACAGCTCCTGTGGCTCCAAGGCCTCCAGCCTTGAAGGGGGATTTTTTCAGGGCTGGTCCGTAGTCAGAAGTCCCGATTCAGAAGTCCAATCAGAAAGACCTAGGGCAGAGTGAAGCAACTGTCCCCTCTTGGTCAGTTCAATAAAGCTATTACCTCTCATTCCTCCTCCCTTAAGCCATCAACCTCCTGTCTAAAAATTAAAATGAACTCTTTTTGTTATTACTTATTTTTGTTTATTTACATATATATATTATTTATTATAATTTATTCACACATTAATCCCTATTGTTATCCCCTTGCTCTTATCTTCCCATTCCCACCCTTAAATCTTCTTCCCTTGAAGTCCCTTGCTCACTCAGTTATCTCCTCAGTAGACAGTGGTCAGTACCTGCTGATCTGCCCTCCAAAACCTGAGGCCCCTGGGCCCTACATCAGAGAGCTCCTGCCATGTTACAGGGATCAGGCAGTGAGGTGGCTGGAAAGTCTGGGCACCTGAACCAAGGGAAGCTGCCTGGTTGGGACAGAAGGGAGGCAAGTTAGGTGCAGAGTGCTGATCGGCTTGTTCTGAGATGGCCAAGGTCATCCTTTTGTCTTCTAGAATTCTCTCTGGGGCCCTGAGGTAGCAAGAGTACTCAGATAATCTAGAATGAACAGAGGAGAGAGAGTGGGGGAGGGGAGCGCCCATGGTGGTTTCCTCAAGACCTCCCCCCTTCTCTTTTAACTTCTTCAGATTGCCACAGCCCGGAAACTCACGGTCCACCTGCGTCCTCCCGCCTCTTGTGACCTTGAGATCTCTCTGCGGGGGGTCAAGCTGAGTCTGAGTGGAGGAGGACCGGAGGTGGGAGTGTGATAGACTGGGGGCCAGAGGGAGGCTTGGAGGAGGTGCTTGTGGAGGCGGGGGAGGTAAAGCCAAGGAAAAGTGTGGGGCAAGGACATCAAGGAGGCTACGTGTAGCAGGGGTGGTCCTGGGCCTTTCTTAGCCAATCTGGGATGATTCTGGCCACCTTCGCTCTAGTTCCAGCGTTGCAGCCACTTCTTCCAGATGAAGAACATCTCCTTCTGTGGCTGTCATCCCCGAAACAGCTGGTAAGAATGTACTCGTCCCTCCTGTATGCCTGTAAATGCTAAGGGCCTCCTGTTCTCCAATCCCCACCCACCCTCAGGAGTCCACTGATACCAAGATGGTGCCCAACCTATACCAGTCAGGCTAGACACTGGTCCAGCTGCAGCTCTACAGAGATGCATCAGAACCCATCCCTTCCACTGTGGGTGGTTAATTTGCATTACTATGAAGTAGGTGGAGAATGAGGAGTATCTGGGTGTGCCATGTCTGTATAAGATTAGGGACTCATGGTATTAGGTATTAAGGTCTCAGACTGCCTCCCTTACCCCCCAGTGCTGCCACAGACTGACTGTGTGCCCTTTGGCAGGACACTAATGCTCTCTATTGTCTTTATTGGCACACCTATGTCATAGGGCTATCATGAAACATGTGTGAATTAATATAAATGCTTAAGATGGTGCGCTACTGATACTTATAAGTAACATCTTATAAGCGGGGCAGTGGATCTGACTGGCCACAGTTGGGGGTAGGTAGGGGTGGGATCTAGGGTCTCCCACTGCTCATCTAGATAACAGTTGCTGTTAGTATTAATGGGGGTGCCCAAGGCTAGGTCAGTGCTCTGACACCCCCCGACCTCTGTCAACGTCCCCACAGCTATTTTGGCTTCATCACCAAACACCCACTGCTAAGCCGCTTTGCCTGCCATGTCTTTGTGTCCCAGGAGTCTATGAGACCAGTGGCGCAGAGTGTGGGGTGAGTAGGAAGATGGAGCAGGAGTCCAGGGAGGATCCGGGCTCAGGTGCATGGGAGGGGCATGACTACAGGCTGCTAGAAAGCTTGCTGTGCAGACATGGTTGCTAGTCAAGACGGTAGTGCATGGCTGGGGAAGAGATGGGAGGGAGCAGTGCGCTAAACGTTGTCATTTTCCTCTTTGCAGCCGGGCCTTCCTGGAGTATTACCAGGAGCATCTGGCATTTGCCTGCCCTACAGAGGATATCTACCTGGAGTAGCAGCCACCTCCCTCAGCTCCTGTCTACACAGCTCTGGGTATCTCAAGGCCACCATGGCTTGAGCAAGGAACTGGATTGGGGACATTTGGAACCTTACATTGTGGGAGTCCCTGGGCTGGGAACTTTGCTCCTCTATCCCCAGGTCGTGGCTTTTGGGAGCTGTTGGGGAGAGGAGCCTCAGCAGCCATATTTTCTTCTGATGCATCTTTTCTCTCTTGTCTTCATTTGTCCTGTTCCTCCATCTACCTTTCCTCTGTCTCTCGCCCCTCTCTGTGCCTGTAGACCTTGCTCTTGGCTCTTTCGGAGTTAGAACTTGAGAGAGGGGAGTAGGCTCAAGGTACCTGATGAAGTCAGGTCCTCCAGTGGTTTCCCCCCCCCCTCCCCGCCTTTCTCCTGTGATTTATAAATGAATTTTAATTTTTATAGTGAATCTCAAGGGATCATCCCATCTTTGATCACAGGAAAGGACCCTAGCCCCAACTCACAAAGAGCTCAGGGGAAGGAGGGAGGGGTTTCTAAGAGAATCCTTAGGCCAACTAGGTGGTTCTTGATGCTCACCCAAAGCCCCCAGTGCTGCTAGGAGGAGGGCACCCCAAAGGGTGCTCCCCACAGGTCATCTGCTTTGCCGCTAACACCCCTGCAGTCCAGCGAGTGAGTATCTGCCCTGCGTGCGCCACCTGCTGTGTACGTGGGCCCCACCCACGGCCTCAATAAACTCTGCTTGGTGTGACCCTGGCTGTTTTTAAGGTGGTGCCCAGGTAGGGTCCAGGGCTCAGGTACTGCCTGTGGCAATGGACAGGGAGGACCCAGGGTGAGGGGGCTATGGGGGAGTCTTGGGTGCTTTCTGAAGTCCTTTTGAGGGTGGGTCACTGCATGCTATACTACAGCCTTGCTGGACCTGGTGTCTGGAGAGCCTCACAGACATTTACCCCAAACACGCTTGATTTCCTGTAGACATAGCCCAGGCCTGGAAGAAGGCACTGGCCACAGGCCCTGTGTCTTTCCCATGTGGGGTATGGGGAGGGGTTTGGCCCAAATCGCGGTGTGTGGTGTATGGTGTGTATGGTGTGTGTGTGTGTATGGTGTGTGTGTGTGTGTGTGTGTGTGTGTGTGTGTGTGTGTGCGTGCGTGCGCATGCGCACGTACTGTGAACAACTTGAGAAACAATGTCTATGGGTCTTAAAATTGGTATTTTTAAAAAAAGTATTACACAGCAAGCCAGAAGAAAAATAGGTGACTTTTATTTTTTATTGTTTTTTTAAAAACTGCGCCTGTAGGTAACTTTAGGTCCTCACCAAGGTTCTCCCCTGGGACCTCGAGTGACTCTGACCTCAGGGGAAGTATCGCTATGACAGCAGGTGGCCCTTGAGGGTGGGTGGGTCTGTGCCCTCTGACCTTCTGCTGTATGAAAGCAAGAGAACAGGTGATGGTTGTGAATGAAGCAGTGAGCAAAGGGAAGTCTTGACAGTTTGCTGCATAAAAATAAAAAGCAATTATCTTAGCGGGGCATGGCAGTACATACTGACAATCCAAGAACATTGGAGGCTGAGACAGGATAATATATTTAAGGCCAACCTAGGCTATATGATGCGATCCTGCCTCAAAAAAGGAGTAGTAACTATAAAAATCATCTTTGCTTACATGCTACTTCAGTATGCCAACAAACAAACAAACAAGCAAACACAAATATTAACAATATATGTGACGATCAAGGGTGAAGACCAGTGGAACGGTCAAATTTTAGCTAGTAGGCCGGGACATCCCACACGTCCAAGAAGATTTGTAAATTATCTTTCTGTTACTTAGCAATGCCATAGAGAGGCAGACAGCTGCAGACAAGAGGGTGGCGTGAAACCTGTCCCTCTGTGTTGGGGATGGAGGCGTGGTCTCCACACCCACACAGCTTTGCGGCAGGGACCATTCCACCTCTAGTCCTGTGCCCTTTCTGCCTTAGATCCTTCCCAGGGCCTGGCGTCCCTCCCCCGGCCTTCCATGTCTCTTGGTTTTTCATATGGTTAACATTTTTCCTCCCGCCTGTCAACTAGGACAGCTGGTGGGACATGTTTGGTGGCCTTTCCTCACTGTTTCCCTCCTACCTCTCCAGCTACCCCACAAGGCCTGGCCTGCCCAAGATTCTTTCTCACTGGCTTTAAGGCAGGCAAGCATAGGGAATAGTTTAGCAACCTGGGACTCCACTTAGTTTGGGCTACACTCCTCTTCTAACAGTGCACTTTGCAGCTTGAGATACTTGACCTGCATGCACTAAGCACATACATCCTTTCTAAACAAGGTACCTAGCAATCTCCTAGCAACCCAGGATCCCCACCTGCACCGAGATGCACATATATTCCACTGTGAAAAAACTGTAATAAGTTTCTTCTTCCCTTAATGATTACTGAACTCTATAGGCTGTTTGTTCATATTCCAGTTATGTTCAGAATAGGGAGGCTTACTTGGTGTGAACTGCTTTGGGGTGCATATGCATTAAGGCAAACTGTTCTGTAGGTAAACTTTAGGGAGAATTCCCTATTTATCATTTTATGGGCATGCATATGATTAAACCAAGACGCATTACAGGGAGAGAACTGTGCACTGGACAAAGGGTTTATGTATCCCAAGCCTGCCAATAGCATCTCCTCCTCCCTTTAGACTCCACAAAAGAAGCTTCTAGGCAATGGTCCGGAGCCCTTGTGGCCCATGGTCACTCTTGACAGCATATTTGACCTGTACTCTCGCTTTGCTTTGAATAAAATTAACCTGGCTTATTATAAGGCGTGTGCTTATTTCAGTTTTTCGCATGAGATGCCAAGGGCCTGAAAATACCCAGTCCAGCCCAAGACCGCTGGTAATAGCTTCGTACCTCCCACGGAACAGGCCATGAGGGCAGATCTATGTGCTGTGTTGCCCATTAACTCCCAGCTCCAGCTGACGGCACAGTCACTCCCATAGAGTCACTCAAACCATTGGTCACTGGACTAACAGGTGAGTGTGCTTGTGAAGGACCCTGCGACTGCTCATGGGACACCACACACACTTTGAACTAAGGTTTGAATTTACAAGAGACCTTTCCCCGCCTGCTATATTTGTGTTCTGTGTTTTACTTTTTTTTTAAAAAATTATTTATTTATTTTAGGTTTTTTCGAGACAGGGTTTCTCTGTGTAGCCTTGGCTGTCCTTGAACTCACAGTGATCTGCCTGCCTCTGCCTCCTGAGTGCTGGGATTAACAGTGTGCGCCACCACGCCTAGCTATTTATTTTATTTTATTTTATTTTTTGTATCAATCACCTAAACCCCGGGGCTGAGGATAAACTAGATTCCTCTTGTGACTCCATCTTGCCACTCTTTAGTCTGTCCACTGGCCCCATCTTCTCGACTTGGATCAAATTGCCACCTGGGTAGATCACCTTAAATGCTGCAGCAGTTCCTTTTACCTCACAGCCTGATCTATCTACACTCCCTTCCAGTTCCCTCCCTCTCCCCTGCTACTACCAGGGTTTGTGAGCACCTGCTGCCCTTCCCCGTTTGTTGCCCAGTAACCATCCACCTGGGCATTAGGAGCCCTGAGCCTTGGGTCACCTGCTTTTCTCCTTGTTGCTGTAATAAATACCTTAGGCCCTTCAGACAGTGCGGCACCTGGTTTGATGCAAAACCCTCCCTCAGAGCTCTGTGGGATACTTCTAACTCTCACACTCTTAACTTAGGGAAACACAGATCAAGAGAAGTGCCCTAAATACAAAGTTTTCTACAAAACATCAGACATGTTGACTTATATATTGACTTTTAAAGTCTCACTTAAATTACTAAAAGTAGGCCAGGGTGTAGCTCAGCAGTGGAAAGTGTCTGTCCCTGTGTGAAGCCCTGGGTTCAATTCCTAGCAACACATAAATGAAAACAAAACACAACAACAACAACAAAAAGGAAACATATAAGTAATTAGCTACTGAGCAACAGAATCAACTAAATTGAGGTATATTTACACAATTGGAATATTAAAATATGCAAAACTATGCTTGTAAATATTTTATAATAAAACATGTAATACTAGTACGTTAGAGATTATGAATTGAAAACTACTGAGCAGAAAACTTTTAAGAATAACAGTTTAAGCCAAGAGAAAGGCTAAAAAAAACTATTGATTATATTTATTAAAAATATTGCCGGGCGTGGTGGCGCACACCTTTAATCCGAGCACTCAGGAAGCAGACAGGTGGGTCTCTGAGTTTGAGGCCAACTTGGTTGACAGAGTGAGTTTCAGGACAGCCAAGGCTTTGCAGAGAAATCCTGTCTTGAAAAATAAAATTATATGTATAATCTTTTTAGAGGTCAGCTAAGCAGTATGAAGGAAGTCAGGACAGGAACTCAAGGTAGGAACTGAGGCAGAACCATGGAGGAATGCTACCTACTGGCTTGCTCCACTGCTTTTTTTTTTTTTTTTTTTTTGAGACAAGGTCCCTCTGTATAGCCTTGGCTGTCCTGAACTCACTTTGTAGACCAGGCTGGCCTCGAACTCACAGCAATCCATCTGCCTCTCCCTCCAGAGGGCTGGGATTAAAGGCCTGTGCCAGCTCCACTGCTTTTTTAAAAAATACAACCCAGTTCCTCCTGCCCAGAATGGCATTGTCCACTCCCTGTGGCCTGAGTCCATTCGCATCCATCATTAACCAAGAAAATGCACACAGACTTGCCTCCAGGCCAATCTGGAGATGGCGCTCTCTTGATTGAGATTTCCTCTTCTCAAATGACTCTTAAAAAAAAAAAAAATGATTCTAGCTTGTGTTGACAAAAAACTAGCCAGGACACCTTGTAAATAAACAGTAGTGAAGATCCCTCCTCTTCCAGCATGGAATATTAGAAGGGCCTATCTCCCGAGTCTCATCTCATGCAGGTAATTGTAACTTTTCTGATTTTAAGAGGGGAGTGGCCATGACTTGTCTGGAAGACACAGCCTTACAGCGGCTCATGCTGGGAAGAGCTCACTGAAAAGCCATAGTCGATTAGGAGAAATACAAAAGGAGATCATACTGTCCAGAGGTGGCTTCTTCCTCAGAAGGGACCTTCTTCTAAGATAAGGTAGCAGAGTGGGCACAGGCTGGTCCCTAAAGCATTTCCCCATCCATCCTGAACATGGACCTTGACTCTGAACCTTCTGTCCACGTTGTACCTCTGCCCTTGGCTCCTCCAGTCTCTTTTACTATGCACACTTTCTCTGGGATTAGGAGGCCAGCGCATTAGTATTTAATGTCCTCCTGTGCTGGCTAATATTCTGTGACCATGATCAACCAGTAGAAGTTTTTTTCTTTTCTTTCTTTCTTTCTTTCTTTCTTTCTTTCTTTCTTTCTTTCTTTCTTTCTGTTTTTCAAGACAGAGTTAGCTGTCCTGGACTCACTTTGTAGACCAGGCTGGCCTCGAACTCACAGTGATCCGCCTGCCTCTGCCTCCCGAGTGCTGGGACTAAAGGCGTGTGCCACCATGCCCAGCTTGTAGAAGTTTCTAAAAGGGAATTTATTGAGAGGATAATGGGGTCAAAGAAGGAGAAGAAAAAGCCACTAAAAAGGGTTTAGGCCTCTGAGGGATTGGTGGGTGCTACTTAGTTCAGCTAGGGAACAGCTGAACCATGGGTGTAGAGGTGCACTTTCTGGGGGCTGAAGTCCCCACAGGGAATCCAGAGCTCTTGGGGGAGGGCAGGAGCTGGTTACCCAGTGGCTAATGTCCTTTGTGGTCCATATTGTTGCAGTGTCTGTAGAGTGGTGGGGAGTGTTTCCACTCTGTGTGGAACCACAAATCCAGTCACTTCCAAATTTCCCTTCCCTCCTGAGCTTGGGAGGGTGGCAGCCTGGATGACCCCAGAGCCTTTCTCCCTCAGATTCATTCCTCCTGAGGCTCCCTGAGAGGAAGCAACCGGTTCTCTCTCCTAAGACTGGGCTACAAGACTTTTTAATAAATGGTTTGTGTGTGACCTAGCAGCATTGTGATTAATAGGCAGTACATTGAACAAATCTATACAGTGAGACAGGCTTTTCCTCTCACAGAGCATCCGAGGGAGGCTGGAGGAACATAAATACAAGTGCTCTTCCTTCATTACTGATAGGTAGATGTGGTGGTTTGAATAGGTGGCCCCCATAGACTCATGTACTTGAATTTTTGGCCCATAGGGAGGGGCATGATTAGGAGGTGTGGCCTTGTTGGAGGAAGTACGTCACTGTGGGGAGTGGGCTTTATGCTCAAGCTACCCTCAGTGTGACACAGTTTCTTGCTGCCTGGGGATCAAGATGTTGAACTCTCAGCTCCTTCTCCTGTGCCACCATTCCTGCCTGCGTTCTGCCATGATGATAATGGCCTAAAGCTCTGAAACTGTAAGGCAGCCCCAATTAAATGTTTGCCTTTATAAGAGTTGCTGTGGTCATGGTGTCTCTTCACAGCGATAAACCCCTAAGACAGTAGACCTAGGGCTTTTTGACTCCTAAAGGAGTGTTGCTGGTGAAACAAGGGTGAAACCTCTAGGGTTAACTATTTTAGCTCCACAGAGAGTGATGTTTGGGTATGGCAGCACTGCTTCCCAGTCTGGTTTGCTCTGATGATTACATTGTTGCTGGCCAAAGTTCCTAGCTCCCGGAGCACCAACAGACTGAGCCACCCAGCCCAAAACAATAAAAGAAAGGTGAATAGTGAATTGGGCCGAGAAAGATTTATTGCTGTAGCCATGTTGTGCAGCGCAAAAAGGTTTTCTATAATCTTGAGCCCTGTCTTCAAGAGGGTACCAGGAATAAGGGCAATAAACTCTGTGTGTCTGTGTGTGTGTGTGTGTGTGTGTGTGTGTGTGTGTGTGTGTGTGTGAGAGAGAGAGAGAGAGAGAGAGAGAGAGAGAGAGAGAGAGAGAGAGAGAGAGAGAGAGCGCTATTACATAAATGAGAGGAGAGGAGATGATCTTGGTCAGGTCATTATTCCAGTTCTTGTTCTGCAAGGGATTCTGGGAAGTGACCACCATCATTACTCCAGGAGAGCCATCTGGTTTCTGAAAGATTGCTCATTCTTCTGGGTGCAATCTTGCCACCAGAGATATTTGTCCTCATTTCAGGGGGGGATCTGTCTCACAAGACTTAGCTGTTGTTTTTTTTGGGGGGGGGGGTGGTTTGAATCCCTTGATATAAAGATGTTTATCAAGCAATTCTAATCAGTCCTGTCACTCCCAGTACAAAGTGACTGTAGGAGACATTGACTTAGGAGGGGCAAAAGTTGAAGAGGTAAAAATAGAGCCAGAGAGGGACAAAATGGAGTTAGCCCGGTGACTTGTGCCCTCCTCGAAACTACTTTTGGAATTAAGAACATTCAGAAAAGAGGCGAATGGAATGAAACATTATTTCATGAAACATTCCCTTTTACTCCCCCTTCTGGTCACTTGGGAAAATGCATGGAAAAGGACAGCTAGCCCTAGGCTCCTAGGGAAAAGGTGCCGGCTTTTTTTTTTTTTTTTTTTTAATTATTATCAACAGTGTAGAAATGATAAAGGTAGATGTCCTTTGAGGGCATCTGGCTCCAGAACTTCACAGAAAACATGGTGAAATCGGAATCATATGAGGACAGCATGTGGGAGCCATAATAACTTTATGAGTACATATATATACACACACACACACACACACACACACACACACACACACACACACACACACACACATATTCAAGTGCCTGTGTCCTCCATATGTGAATGTACTTGTATCTGTATGCATTTATCTGCATAAATATTCTCACTATGCCAGTGTGAATATATGCCAGTATTTAGATAGGTGTGCCTACATATTTGTGTTGGCATATGTAAGTACACACAAAAGTGCCTATGTGAGAATATGTCGCATTGGGCTAAAATGAGAAACAAGCACTTATGCATGCATGCCTATGAATCAGAGCAAAGACACATTTTTGCGTTTAAACTGTCTGGCCAACTCCTACTCCATGTTTATGCTCTCTCTCCTATGACCAGCTTCTGAGGATTGCTACCGATTGTGCTGAAGTGCAAATTACAGAATGAGCCGGGCATGGTGGCACACGCCTTTAATCCCAGCACTCGGGAGGCAGAGGCAAGCGGATTGTTGTGAGTTCAAGGCCAGCCTGGTCTACAAAGGGAGTCCAGGACAGCCAAGGCTACACAAAGAAACCCTGTCTCAAAAATCCAAAAAATAAATAATAAATAAATAAATAAATAAATAAATACAGAATGATATAAATATGAAAATCCCGGCTTTGTAGATTGACTCCCTTATTTATATATGTGCCCCATGCCACCCCCTATTCAGAACTGTAGCATCCCGAGGTTTCCTACTGTCTGTCTAGGCAGTACCCACACACTGCACTCTGCATAATCCCATTGTCTCTATGGCACTAAAATCTCTCATGTACCTGACATGGCCATGTTAAACCCCTCTTTATCCTTTGAGGACACTTTGCTCCAGCACCACAGTGTATGTATGGTGAGCTCTTCATTAAAATACACTCTATGCCGGTTAAAGGATGGAGCAGGAGTGTGTCCCAAAGGCTGTGCCCAGGTGCTGACATTTACTAGTTTTGATAGAGGACTGGTGGTGGTTATTTTTGCATCACCGTTGTCCTTACTGCAACATCTGTTTCACGTCTTCTCGGTCTTCACCTTGAGCTGAGGTAGCAATGGTCTGGGACCCGGCCTCTGCCGGTAGACAGGCGGTGCAGGAGCTCTTCAAACCAGGATCAGCTCTTGCTGAAGCGACCGAAAGATACCTCTACGCTGTAAGCACAGCCTGGGACACAGCAGACCTTGGAGTGCTTGCTGTCGCTGTAGCTTCTCAACCAGATAAGAGGTTATGGAAATTATAAGGAAAATGGCGATATAGAGGGCCCCCAAGCAAACATCTGGTATCACAAGGTGTCCTCTCCCCGCAAAGTGGATGCCACACACTCCATTCTGACCTCACTCCTGCCAGGCCACACATCAGCAGCAAGCGACAAGCAGTTCACCAGCAGAGGCAGCAACAGGCAAGACTTACTTTTTACATTTGATGCTCTCCGGGCAGACATCTGGAGATGCTGGTTTGATAACTGCATGCTCTGAGGCAGACACAGGGGGATAGCTGCCTGTTCGAGGGCAGCCTGGTCTACAAAGCAAGTCTAGGACAGCCAAGGCTACACAGAGAAACCCTGTCTGGGAAAACCAAAACCTGGGCTGGAGAGACGGCTCAGAAGTTAAGAGCACTGGCTGCTCTTCCAGAGGTCCTGAGTTCAATTCCCAGCAACCACATGGTGACTCACAACCATCTATAATGAGATCTGGTGCTCTCTTCTCGTGTACAGGTGTACATGCAGGCAGAGCACTGTATACATAATAAATCTTAAAAAGAAAAAAAAAAAAAGACTCACCCCGCCAAAAAACAAAACAAAAACCCAAAAACCCATAATCTATCCAAGGCGTACAAACTGCTAAAGTTACCTCATCGAGATCACCCCAGCCTTTTACTACCACGACTCCTGGTAACATGCCATTCCTGTACCAATTACTGAAATGTAACAGGCTTGAATTAGTCATCACCCTAAGGGAGAAAGGCAACAATAGTTGGCTAGAGATATTGGCACGTCTCTAACGGAACTCCCAATGTGAACATGCCAACATACTATGTCATGGAAAGACAGGTAGGCAGTCTACAGAGGCAGAATATTGCCAGTGGAAAAAACACTCTGGCCAGCTTGCAGTGGGCCCAAGGGAATGGTGGGTCACTGAAGGAGTTTGGAAATTTGAACATGGTGGATTCCAACCCAATAAACTTTATTTTTACATTTATTATTATTATTATTGTTGTTGCTTGACTGCAAGTGATGTATGTAACTTCAGACAGGTGGGTCACAGAGCATGTGCAGAGGTCAGAGCACAACTTTGGGGTTCTGGTTCTCTTTTTATCTCGTTGAGGCAGGTTTCTACCATGCTGCATACTCTAGCCTAGCTGGTCTGCAAGGTCCTGGACAATTCTCCTTTCTTCTTCCTATCTCCCCTAAGGGTGCTGGGATTGCAGATGTGGGCCACTGCATCTGGCCTTTTCACGTGAGTTTCTGGGCATAGAACTCAGGCTGTCAAGCTTGCGTGGCAAGTACTTTTACCCACTGAGTCATCTCATTGGCTCCCGATAAGACGTTTTTTTTAAAAAAAAAAAAGATTACTTTGTAGAAAATTAGATAGGACAAGGAGAAATGCAGAGCTTGCGGGGTTGGGGGCAGGCAAGCCCCATGGGGTGGTCTCAGGAGCTGCTAATGGTCTTTCCTGGGATCTAGCAGGGTCTTCATTTTGTTAACTCTCCCTGGAAAGAGCAGTTTAATCATCTAGTTCCAGATGACTGATTTCTCAGTCATAAGCAGCAAGGTGGCCAGTTCCAGGGCCCCTAACTACGCTTCTTGAGGGGACTGGCTTTGCATCTTTCGGGTCCTTCTGCATATCAAACCCTCAGCACCCCTCCCTCACGGTCTCTGGCACCTGAATGCACTACCGGTTTCTGTGAATAGACATGTCCATGCTTCAGCGGTGTGTCCACGGATATAAATGTCAGACCCTGCGATGCCTGGGTTCAAATCCTAGCTCAAGCTCTTTTTGGTAAGGTGACATTGGACTCGGACAGGTCCGTGAGATTTCCCCATGCCTCAATGTCCTCGTTTGTAGGAAGGGAGAAAAGCACTGCTCTCAGAGTTACCGTAAGGACTAGATGAATTAGCATGCCTACAAGTCTCAGCTGATGTTATTACATTACTGGAGACAAACTACATACTTGTCCCTGACCCTCTGGTGAACCATCACACACTCAGGACAGGGCTAGGAGTCCTGGGCTACCCTTGGGGGAGCCCTGTGGTTTCTCCGCTCCTCTCAGGCCTGGGGCTCTGGCAGCGGCAGCAGGCTGGGTGGGGAGTGCAGCTCGGCCGACAGCAGATCTGCAGGGAAGGGTCCTCACCCTTGGCTATCTGGCTGGGGCTGAAGGTCATAGCTGCATCGTACTGGGCCTTGAGCAGCTCCAGGTGCTTCAGAGCCTGTAGAACTTCTGGGGAGACCTCCTCCATCCTTTCCAAGACATTGTAGTTCTCGCCGGGGTCCACTGACAAGTCATAGAGTAGCGGGGGCTCATGAGCGGTAAGGAGATTGGCAGCATGACAGGCGGGATCAGAAGTGGTGTCACTGTGGGCAGAGCCTGAAGAGGGGTCAGTGCTTTGCACAAGAAGGGGCAGAAGACAGCACAGTTGGGGTTCAGCAGGGTTGGGGAGAAGAGGAGAAAGAGAGAGACACACACACATACATACACACACACAGAGAGAGAGAGAGACAGAGAGAGAGTTACCCTGTGTGAAGAAATGAGCCTTGTATTTTCCATTCCTTACAGCGAAGACTCCACGGATCTCGTCTGGGTAGGACGGGTAGAAGAAGACAGACTTCCGTGGGCTCTGAGGGCAAAGTCAGGGTCACAGGGTAGTAGGAGAGATCCCTAAAGCTCGTGTGTGGGGCTGAAGAGATGGCTCAGAGGTTAGGAGCATGGGCTGCTCTTCCAAAGGTCCTGAGCTCAATTCCCAGCAACCACATGGTGGCTCACAACCATCTATAATGAGATCTTCTGGCGTGCAGGTGTACATGCAGGCAGAACACTGTATATGTGATAAATAAATACATCTTTAAAAAAAAAAAACCCTCGTGTGTAAGGCCCTGGTTGTGGACTTCCTTTTGGCCCACCCAGAACTCAAGGTACTCAGAGGACACGTGTCAAAGGAGCCATGAGGCATGGACTCCCTAGCACTTTCAGATTCATACCTAAAAGAGGACCAGCATGGGGCAAGAGGAGTTGGTGTCAAGGGGTTGATTATGGGCCCTTACCTTGCCTGTGCCTAGCAGCAAGGGGCTGAGGTCAACACCATCCAAGGTGATGTTGGGCAGTGGAGCCCCAGTCAGGGCTGCCAGGGTGGGCAGCAGGTCCAGAGAGCTGGCCAGCTCGTGGGTTACACCTGTGGACAGACGGCTGCTTGACCACTCAGTTCACCACCAAGGCTGGGGAGATGGGGCCAAGAGTCTACAAAAACAGGGCCCGAGGACTGACCAGGAGTAATGTGGCCTGGCCAGAAGGCCAAGGCAGGTTCTCGGACACCACCTTCAAAAGTTGTTCCTTTCCCACATCTCAAGAGGCCCGAGCAGCCGCCGTGGGACATACGCATCAACTCAGGACTAGGACACGGACGGAAGCAATCAGTAGTGAGGGACCAAGGGGCCCGACCCACCGCTGGTGACCACCAGGCCCATATTTTAAAGTACATAATCTTGCCTGTTTGCTCTCTACCAAGACCACTGGCCTACCAAAACCAGTAACTCTGTGTACCTATGGCCCCCAGGCTGTGACCCCATGGACCACCATGGCTAGCATCTCTCTGAAGAGCCTTCATTACCAGTTCTAGAGTACTGACCTACGATAGAGCAATGAGTAACCCCTGCTCTGCCTCGTACCCATTATCTGCAGTGAAGATGACCAGTGTCTCTCCAAGCAGACCTAGGTCCTTCACAGCTGTCATCAAGGCCCCTACAGCTGCATCCAGCTCCATCAAGGAGTCACCAAACGGCCCCCGGCCTGAGCGATGGGTGAAGCTTTGTCCACTGAACTGAGGGTAGTGGGTGTGCTGGGGGCAGAGACCTGAGTCAGCACTGGGTACAGGTCTTAGGCAGTCAGGAGGGTGGGGCCAGGCTCACTTACGTGGGAGGCGTAGTACAGGAAGAATGGTCGGCCCTGTCTCTGGGCATCAGCCATGAGGTCTCGGGAGAAAGACACATACCGAGCCTCTAGTTCCGGCAGCCAAGGGGGCTGGGCCTCCACAGAGAGGTTGGCCAGCAATGGGATGGGAACGAGGCCTTGGTCACAACCACCACTGCAGGGGGTGTCTGGCGGGAAGCAGGTGAGGTTCTGACATGGGCCCTGCGGAGAGGGGTTCCAGTGAGAGAAAAGTCTGGCTATGGGTTAGGGGACATTTGGTAGGAAGGCTTGGGTGTGGTGGGGGCCTCTGTGGTTGGTACCTGGTCATGGGAATATGGGATGCCCAGGAATCGATGGAAGCCCTGATGTGGAGGCAGGAAGGCTCCCTCTGGCCCCACTCCAAGATGCCACTTGCCAGCCATCCCTGTGAGATAACCTTGAGCAGCCAGTACCTCGGCTAGAGTCACCTCTTCCAGGGGCAGGCCCCCTTGGGAACTGGGCCCCAGAATGCCAGGATACATGCCTGACCGAACTGGGAGCCGGCCAGTCAGGAGGGCAGCCCTGTAGTACAAGCCACACAATCCATAAACTTGTGAGTCCCGTAGACATAATAAACACAGGGAGGAAGGCAGGGAAGGGAGGGAGAACTGTGAATTTAGCCACAGAGAGACAGGAATGAGACTGGTAGGGGGGTTGGGGAGGGGCAGATGTCCCTCACTCACCGAGACGGTGTGCACAGAGACACGGGCACATAGAAATCTGTGAAACGCAGTCCCCCTTCAGCCAGCTGATCCAGGTTGGGGGTGCTGGAACTGGGGTGCCCATAGGAGCCCAGGTCCCCATATCCCAGGTCATCAGCAAAAATCAACACGATGTTAGGTGGGCTGGCAGTGCTCAGGCCTGCAGCCAATGCCAAAAACAGGGCCCTCAAAGGCCCCATGGCAGGGATACAAATGGGCCTGTGTCCTCAGACCCTTGGTAGGGAAGGCAGAACAATTCCAGCAGCCTCGTTCCCTGAGCCCCCCCAAGGCCAGGCCCTGCCTGAGGCGCCAGGCCCAAGCCCTCCTCCCCTGAGCCCCCAGACCCAAAAACTGCTTGTATCTGAAGGCCCACTTTCTGAAGCTCCAGTGAATCTGTCAGAACTCGGAAAGGGGTGGCCTGGGCTGTAACTCCACAGATCCCCTGAAAGACCGGGCCTTCTTGAGATTCACGCGCGGGGATCTGACCCTGTTCACCGAGAGGTCTCAGCACAGGCTTGGGATCAGGAGCAGACGGCACTTGACATTGACCAAGGAGGCTCCGGCGCCATGGGAAAAGGGCGGTTCAGGACTGAGGAGGAACTGGGCGCACACAGCTTCCGTCTCTGGCTGGCTGGGATATGCCCCGTCACGCGTTACTTGGCTGCTCGTGAAGGGCAGGCGCTGGGACGCCGCGGTACGGGGCGGGGCGGGGCGGGGCGGGGCGAGGAGGGCGGAGCTGGGGAGCTGAGCCAGGCGAGTTTGTGTACGGATGGCCTCTTCCAAGGTGGGGCTTGTGCGGACTAGAGACCCGGGCGGGATGGGGTGAGGCTGGGGATTGCTCGCACGCTCCCGACCCTTCTCTGCGCCGGTTGGCGCGTCCGGTGCAGTGCTTGATAAGCTTGCGCTCTTTGCTCCTGCGCGGTAGACTGCGCGCTGCTGAACTGCTTGCGGTGCACCACACCAATTATCTGGCCTCCCTGCTGTCTCGCGCTTAGTGCGTGTCTGGAAATCCTCTGGCGAATGGTGGTTTGATTGCTCCGTTTTCCCCCTGTGAGACACTTGAGGGATTCTTGTTGAAAAGATCTCAGCATCCCCCTTCTGAATGAGCAAAGCAAAGAGAGAACCTGACTGAACATGGAGTCTGACTGAAACAAACCAGGAAGACAAATCGGATTGGCTGCTGGCTTTTTGCTCACAACCACCTTTGGTATATTTTGTGAAAAACAAACTATAAAATCCTTTCCCTTTTACACGTGTATCTCATGTTTAAGGTTTAGAGAGTGTGTGTGTGCTGCTAGAGGTGGTGTGTGTGTCTGTGGTGTTTGAGTTAGTATGTTGTGTCCATGGTGTTAGGAGGAGTGTGTGTGCAGTCTTGAACTTAACCATTTTTGATCGCCAGTTGTTTTTGTTTTATAAATTTATTTTTATTTTATGTTCATTGGTGTTTTGCCTACATATATGTGTGAGGGTGTCAGAAGCCCTGGAACTGGAGTTAGAGACAGTTATAAGATGCCATGTGGGTGCTGGGCGTTGAACCCCGGGTCCTCTGGAAGAGCAGCCAGTGCACTTAACCACTAAGCCATCTCCCCAGCCCCTGCTCACCAGTTTTAACTGTCAAGGGAGAATAACAGATCTATCCCTCAGAGGGTGGAAGGGTGGGTACTTTATTTAGTGTACTTTAATGCACTTCCCAGATTACCCCACCCCCAAAAGCCCCTGACCTGAGTCATTTTCCGGGACAAGTCTCTTCCAGGGTATTTCCCTGCAGACAGCTGTTCCAAGGGCAGTTACTTGTCCAGATTCCTGGCCTCTGATTCCTCCACAAGCTAGGGTGGCCTCTAAGACCTCTGATACCAAGAAGGTCATGACCTGAGCACCCAGGAAGGAAAGACTTTCCCTGGCTTCTAACTCTGGATTCAGGAGGAAGATGAACAGGGTTCACCAAGGGTCTCCTGACTACCACAGTGAAGCAGGATTCAGGTCACGTGACCTCTCTCTGTTTACCCAGAGGTCCAACACAGGCTTGGCTTGGGTCAGGAGAAGACGTCATGTGACAGATAGAGAGGAAGGTGCCTGTCAGGCAGGCAGAATGAGAGTAATTCAGAATGAGTAAACTGGTCATGGATTTCCACTGAAGCCTGGCTGCCTGGGGATCTGGAATTTTCCTCATGAAATCTGCAAGGAATCAAGCACCACAGGAGCAAAGAATGAATGGAAGAGACCCCCAGAGATGGTGCAGAAAAGGAACTGGGTCTGAGGCTACTGTAAACCTCAAGTGAAGTGTGGGGTTGGTGGGGGGGGGATGACGACGACACACAATCGGTAAGTCCTTCTATTTAGAGTCAGGACAGAAAGCTCTTCGGTGGCCCAGAAATCTTTGAAAGTGTAATTGGAGCTCTCACAGCTGGTGGGCACTGTGAATTGTAATTTGAAAGGAATCAACCAAAAAGCACTTTCTTTTCTTTCAGTTGCTAACAGGGAACTACCCCAGGACCTGCCCCACTGTTCTCTGGAGAGTCTGCGTGGGGTTGTGATGTTATGCAAATTTTGGCACGTTCCTCTTGGTTTCTTAATGACTCTCAGGTGTGTAGATGCCTGAAGGCTGCTTGGGCTCTGCTCTGACCTAAGCCTTGCTTGGGAAACTTGGAAAGAGGTATCTGTATGCTGCCCGCTCAGTTCAAAGCCCAGCTCTGAAAGGCCAACCTGTCTTTGGATATGTGAATTCTTTTTTCTTTAACAGAGCCCCAATTGGAAGTAGCCTGCTAGGGTTTGGGAAGTGGCTTCAGATGATGCCTGGGGCACTGCTAATTTTGGACAAACGCCCACAGCTGAGAACGGAGCCTTGCACTGAGAGGCCTCTTAGTTCTGTACCTTGGAAAGGGATTGGAGAGGTGTGGGGGTAAGATGGGGTAATTGAGTTGCAACACTGGCCTGAGTATGAGAGGCCCCAGTGTTATATATTTAAAAATAAGACAATGATAGATACAAGGCTCAAATATTATGTTGTATGGGGGTTATTAAAGGAGCAGCATGGGGGGAGAAGGAAAGGGGGAAGGGGTACGCCAGAGAGAGAGAGAGAGAGGGAGGGAGAGGGAGAGAGAGGCAGGCCACGTGGAGGGTCTGTTCTTTTGTAGGCCCCTGGACAGGGTCACGCCCCTGTGGCAAGTAAGCAATGACATCACAACTATGCACACTAAAGCAGAATGCTAACACTCAGCATGACAGGCTTCAGTGTCTTGCTAGGTCTAAGTTTACACTCCTCAGGAGTGAGTAGAACTTCAGAAAAAGGGGCAACCAATCAGAGACAGCCACGGCATCTGGCCTGGGGCTGGTAAGGTAGCTCAACTGCCAGCTCCTCATCTCTACCCTAGCCTATCCCAAGCAAGGTCACATAGCCCCTATAGACTCCTGCCAATCCCCAGCAAGGTCACGTAGCCACAGTAGAAACTCTTCCTTCTGGCCTTAAAAGAGGCCTGCAAGCTCCTGTGCGGGTCACTGCCATTTTGTATGAGTGAGCGACCCTAGCATGCTGGAATTCTCTGCAGAATAACTGCTCTTTGTTGTTTGCATTACTGCTTGGGTGTGGAGAGTTTTCTTCAGCCAGTTCCAGACCCTAACAAGTAGAGTTCTATTGCTGTCCTTGCACCAGCTCACGTAGGGAACTAGGACACATCAGGCCTATATCTTCCCTACCCTATTGTTTTTCCGTAATGTCATTGTGGATGGGTGTTGGGATGTATGGTGCTGAGCAGGACCAGACAGGATAGTTCTCCCAGGAGAGGAAACATCTTGGGTGAGACCTGAGGCCTGATGGGGACTGTGTGGCTGACAACATGGGGCTTTTGGGTTCGCTGAAGGCAAGTTTTTAGTTATGATCAGAGGGAAAGAACAGGAATTGCTGTCAAGTGACACAGAAATGACTTCTGTGACTGACAGCCTGCTGGGCAGGTAACTGGTTTCCACAAGCAAGGCCTGCCATTATTTTAGTTTATAGCATTATAGAAACATGAAAACGTTATAAGCTCTGCCACAACAAAATTCTTTCTCAGTGCTTTCAAGGAACCAAACAAAGCTCACAAGAAGGACTTCTCCAGCAGAGTCAGCCCCCCAGATAGGCACAATGAGCATTAGATGTGGTAGTAATGGCAGCCAAGGAGTGGGTACAGAATCCGTGTGGCTGTAATGGGGGTGAGTTCGGATACAGCTACCATTGTCTGCCGAACAAGCTCAAGGGCCCAAGGAATGCAAAGGCTGTGAGATGAAATGAGTAGGCCAGCAGCCAGGTCTTTCTCACTAGGGCAGGAACCGTTTAAAGTGAGCCTAGGGAGAGAAGACTTGAACACCAAAAACAACCATACCATTTTACAAGGCTTATTCAACAAAGTCTCCAAAGAATGGGTATTGGAAGAAGTCCCAAATCGGATGGACCGATTCAGTGACTATAGGTTTTGGAACGTAAGGGTGGTTGGGATGGCTGGAAGGCCTGCTTCTATTTGGGTAAAGCCAGAGTTCAAGAAACCCGTGGGAGCGATGGTGAAATGTTAGAAGTTCCTTGGTTTAGTGGAGAAAAAGACAGCACACACCCAAGGAGTGTGGATTGTGCGTCACCGATTGAGCTCTCTCCTGGGAGGGGCTGTAAGATGCCCTTCAAGACATTAAGAGGTCTACTGTGGATATGTGCTGAGGCGGAAGTATGTGTTCTGCAAACACAAGGGCCTGAGTTCAGATCCCAGCCCCTACGTATAATCTGGGAGGCCAACTTCAATAACTCAGGGCTAGGGGAGGAGCGCTGAAGACAGATTGTTCCTGGAGCCTTGCCAGGTTGGGTAAAACGTTAGGTTCCGGGTTCAGTGCGAAATTCTGTCTCAAAAAGTCAGGAGGAAAAGCCAGTGGTGGTGGTGGCAGCGGCACACACCTTTGATCCCAGCACTTGGGAAGCAGAGGCAAATGGATCCCTGTGAGTTCAAGGCCAGCCTGGTCTACAATGCGAGTCCAGGACAGCCAAGGCTACACAGAGAAACCCTGTCTCTAAACAATAACCAAAACAAAATAAGGAGGAAAACAATAAAGGGAGACACCTGGCAGTAACCTCTGTTCTCAATGTGTTCACACACATATTGTGTACACACGTATTAGACACAGACACACACACATACAAACACACACATGCACATATATGCAAAATGGGAAGGGGGAAAGGTCTGGAGAGGCTGATCGTAAGGCAGCAATGAAGTAGAAATGCAGCCAAGCAGCAGAGGCCAGCAGCACTGTATAACCCCAGATACCTTTGACTCACTGGCCAGAAAGTCACCCAAGCCTAAGACAAAACAGAAGGCTGCACTGGGGAAGGTGGAAAAGATCTGGGTTTTAGGAATGTGTCCTGGACTTGGCTTGCAACACAATGGAGCAATTCCTGGATATGACTCATTCCCGACAGAGGCATTCAAGGCCACCCCCCCCCCCAAAGAGAAGTACAGGCTTTAGGTAGAAAAGGCATGTCTTAGGGGAAGAGAATCCATGGACTCGGGTTATTGGCATTGGCTAAGAGTTTGATGACCCTTGACAAACACTGATGCCCTTGAGTTCTCTTTCTTTTTTTCTTTTGTTGGCTTTTGGGTTTTTTTTTTTTGTTTTTTTTTTTTTGTTTTTTTTGAGATAGGGTTTCTCTGTGCAATAGCCCTGGCTGTCCTGGAATGCTCTTTATAGACCAGGCTGGCCTTGAACTCACAGACATCTACCTGCCTCTGTTTTCCGAGTGCTGGGATTAAAGGCATGTGCCATCACTCCTGCCTCTTTCTTTCTTTCTTTCTTTCTTTCTTTCTTTCTTTTTTCAAGACAGGTTTTCTCTGTGTAGCTTTGGCTGTCCTGGACTCACTTTGTAGATCAGGCTGGCCTCAAACTCAGAGATCTGTCTGCCTCTGCCTCCCAGAGTGCTGGGATTACAGGCGTGTGCTACTGTGCCCAGCTGTGTGTTGGTTTTTGAGACTCTGTCTTGCTATGTTGATACCCATGGTGGCATCAAACTATTGGACTCAAGTGACCCTCTCACTTTAGTATTACCATGCCAGACTGTGACTTACAAGGGACATAATGTATATATGAAAATCCTGTGTTAATTTCCTCATTCTCAATTTTCTGACTCAGACAAAGAGCTCTCAAGCTCTCTTTTTGTTTGTTATTTTATAATGCTAGAGATTAAACCCAGAACTTAATTTTTCCCAGACAGAGTTTTGCTGTGTAGCCCTGGATGGCCTGAACTTGCTTTGTAGACCAGGCTGGCCTTAGACTCACAGCGATCCACCTGCCTCTGCCTCCCGAGTGCTGGGATTAAAGTAGTGTGTCACCACACCTGGGCAAGTTTTTAATTTTAATTAATTATTATTATTTTTTAATTAAGTATACAGTGTTTCACCTGCACACCAGAAGAGAGCACCAGATCTCATTATAGATGGTTGTGAGCCACCATGTGGTTGCTGGGAATTGAACTCAGGACCTTTGGAAGAGCAGGCAGTGCTCTTAACCACTGAGCCATCTCTCCAGCCCTCACATCAAGTTTTTACACCATTCACATCTCTCAAGCTTCTCAGTGCCTTTGTCTTATTGGCTATAAAAGTTCTTTGCATTTTCCTCCTGTATGAAGTGAGCAAACACCAGCTTTGACAGACAAGAATCCCCAAACCTCTATGGCTTACAACTGGGATTTATTTATTTATTGCTCACATTAAGCCTGTATCACAACATAGGTAAGGCCTTTTCCTTTCAGCCATTTAGGAACCCAGCTAAAGGAACTATATCATTAAATATCTAAACATTATTATTTTACTTTATTTTGTGTGTGTGTGTGGGCCTTTTGCCTGCATATATGCCTGTGTACCATGTGTGTACAATGGCTGGAAGAGGGCATCAGTTCCCTTTGGACCAGAGTTACAGCCAGTTTTGAATAACCATGTGGGGCCTGGGTATTGAACGCTGGCCCTCCACAAAGCTAGCCAGGGTTGTGAACTGCTGAGCGAGCCATCTCTCCACCCCAGGAACCAAGCTTAGGAGTGGCATTGTGCACGGCTACCTGGCTCAAACCCAAGATCTTGCTTAAATGCAAACGCAGCTAAGAGATAAAGACTTTGCCTGAACATTATAGTCCACCCAGAACCAGCAGCTGAAGTGTCACTTTCTGACTTTTCAGTTTGCTGACTGGCAAACTGTAACTTTTTAGGGGGTTGATTCAATGGTGGTTTTTTTTGAGGAGAATATATTTCTAGGTCATACTACAGGTATTTGTCTTTCAATCTTTTTGGTAACAATACCATGACCAAGATAAAAAATCTTATTTTTAATTTTAAGATTTATTTATTTCAGGCCAGGCGTGGTGGTACATGCCTGTAATCCCAGCACACTGGGAGGCAGAGGTAGACGGATCCCTGTGAGTTTGAGGCCAGCCTGGTCTACAAAGTGAGTCCAGGACAGCCAAAGCTACACAGAGAAACCCCGTCTCAAAAAATACTATTTATTTCATATACAGTGTTCCTGCATACCAAGTTTGCCTGCACACCAGAACTCATTATAGATGGTTGTTAGCCATCATGTGGTTGCTGGGAATTGAACTCAGGACCTCTGGAAGAGCAGACAGTGCTCTTGACCCCTGAGCCATTTTTCCAGGCTGTATTGTATTCCTTTTATAAGGTGAAGAAAGAGTTTATTGTGGGCTTACAGTTCCTGACGGTGAGTCTATGACATGGCAGCAGGCAGGCAGGCAGGCATCGTACTGGGGCAGTAGCTGAGAGCTTAAATCTAATCCACAAGTAGGAGGCTGAGAGAGAGAGGTAACTGGGAATGGCATGGATTTTGAAATCTCAAAGGTCATTCCTAGGACATACCTCTTTCAACAAGGCTACACCTCCTAATCCTTCCAGAACTGTGGACCATGTATTCAGTCTTCAGCATTGCAAAACAATAATTTGTGACGAGCAGGCGACATGCCAGAGAGATGCCGAAATTCTCAGTGCACGAATTGGCCACAGGAAATTGATCACTGCTACTGTGTTTTGTAACTTGGATTGTGTATAATAGACGTTGTAAAATACAGAATGTAGGTTAGGGAAATAGCTCAATGGTAGCATAATTGTCCAGTACACAAAAGTCCTGTCTTCAGTCACCACTACTGTAAAAATAATAAACAAGCAAACAAAGGATTTCTGGGGGGCTGGAGAGATGACTCATTGGTTAAGAACACTTTCTACTCTTCCAGAGGTACTGAGTCCAATTCCCAACAACCACATGGTGGCTCACAACCATCTATAATGTGATCTGATGCCCTCTTCTGGCCTGCAGGTGTACATGTAGGCGGAGCACTGTATACATACTAAATAAATAAATCTAAAAAATTATTTCTGTACATTTATTCATTGTATGTCTGAGAAACAACCACTAAGAAAGTATATGTACTGAATATACTTAAAAAGTCCAATTTCCAACAATATAATCTACAGCCCTCCTACTGTAAGACAACTGAAAATGCCAATTAAAATATAATAAATATTCTTTTATGTGTGTATTCCAGCTCGAAAGACCCCAAGTGAAGAGGAAATTACAATCAATAGAGTAAACTAGTATGAAATCTGGAACATTCTCAACATCGGGATCTCGAAGCCTGGATTTTAAGGATGAATAGGAGGCAAAAGCTAAGAATGTGGACAAAAATTGGAAATAAGATGCTCGTGGCAAATAAATATTAGAAAGAAAAATGAGTAAATTGGTTAAGAGCAGTTGCTGCCCTTCTGGAGGATTCAGGCTTAATTCCCAACACCCACATGGTAGCTCACAACCATCTAAAACTACAGTCTAGGGAGATTCAATTTGCTCCCATAACCTCTGAAGGCAATGAATACACGTGGCATCCGTTAATGCAGGCAAAATTCCTGTACACATAAAATGGAGAAAAAAAGATTTGGTGATGAAACTTAAATTTCACTTATGTCTAAGTATAGATGTTCCTCTAAATGCATATGGCATCTAAATATAACTGATCCGGGTGGTTTGGGGTCGAGCTGTGGTAGTTTCAGGTTGGTAGCCCAGGGCCATTTATCTGACAGGAGTGAATGGTAGTCATGTCTGGAACTGAATTTGACTTCTCCAGGTTCCCATAGACGAAGATTAGCCAGCACCTGGAAGTCTGGGGCAATAGGTTTGCTTCCCGATTGAGGCTAGCCAGGCCATTCATACCTGCAGAGCAAGACGATGACAACAACAACAACAACAACAACCACACACACACACACACACACACACACACACACACACACAGAGCCAAAACACAAATTACAAAAAATCTAAGTGTGTGTGTGTGTGTGTGTGTGTGTGTGTGTGTGTGTGTGTTTAAAGTTCCATAAGATTTTAAAAATTCACTGGGTAAGGTAGTGCGGGAGTTTGATCCCAGCACTTGGAAGCCAGAGACAGGTAGAGCGATCTCTTTGAGTTCCAAGCCAGCCTGGTTTATAAAGTGACTTCCAGGACAGCTGGGACTACATAGTAAGACCTTGCAACCCCCACCCCCATTCTAAAAATGCAATTGAAGCTGAGCGCCATGCTGCTGCCTATAATCCCAGCACTTGGGAGGCTGAGACAGGAGGATTACCACAGATTTGAGGCCCACTTGGGCGACATAAGGAATTCCAGGACAAATTCCACTACAAGAGCGGGAATCTCAACAAAGAAACAAAATAGCCAAAAACTAACCGAACAGAACAATGTATCCTAGGCTGGATTAAAAATTCCGGATCCCGCTGCCTCTGCCTTTCAAGTACTGGGGTTACCGGCAGCCACTACCTATAACAGGCAACAGGTCTCTTTCTTAAGTGAATAGAAACTGTCATTCTGAGTTTGTGTTTTAAACACTCTTATTATTATTTTTTAACATTTGTTTATTGTGTGTGCGTGTGCAAGCAGAACTCAGCAAACAAGTTATTGAGAAAATATACCCTAAGGTTGAACCCAAGTCATTTGGGTTGTTAGGCTTGGCATCAAGTACCTCTTTACCCAATGAATCTTTTCGCGGACTCTTTTGTTTTTCTGAGACGGAATCTCATATAGCCCAGGCTACCCTTGAACTTACTAGGTAGCTGAGGATGACCTTGACCTTCTGTCCCTCCTGCCTGCACCTCCCCAGTGTTAGGTTTACAGTTTTGTGCTACCACATCTGGTTTACAGTCCTTTTCTTTTTAAAATTTTATTTATTTATTTAATCATTACATTTGGATCATAGGCCCCTCTTTCCTCTCTCCTGGCCCCACTGTCCCTCCCTCTTCCACCTATACCCCCTCCCTTACTCCTCAGAAAAAAAGGAGTTCCCCTATTGACCAACCCCTCCTCATCAGGTGGCATCAGGGTTCTTCCCCTATGGCCTGGAGAGGCAGCCCCACCAGGGGGCAGTGATCAAAGAACAGGCAACAGAGTCATGTCAGAGACAGCCTGCTCCCCTTACTAGGGGACCCACATGTAGCCTGAGCTGCCCATTGGCTACATCTGTGTAGGGGGTCAAGGTCCAGTCTCTCTACAGACCCTTTGGACTCCCACACTCCCAGGTCTGATCTCTGCCCTCCTTCCTCTTGGTGTGTGTGTGGGGGGCTCTCTGTGGCAAGCTGGAAGACCTTCCCTCTTGTTTCTTAACTATCACTGTCCTTTTGGGAATATTTCTCTAGAGTGGTTCTGAAATTGACAAATGAAAAATTTTATTTGTTTTGTACAACACGTTATTTGGAAATTCATATAGCATGACCAAATCAAATCAGTGTGTCTCTCAGTGTGTTTATTACATAAGATAATTTTTTTTTTTTCTGGTGAGAAAATTGATCTCAGCTTTTACCTGGGCATGGTGGCACACACCTTTAATCCCAGTATTTGGGAGGCAAAGACAGGCAGATCTCTGTGAGTTCAAGGCCAGCCTGGTCTACATAGTGAGTTTTAGGACAGCCAGGACTGCATAGTCTCAAAACAAACAAACAAACACAAAAATGATGACATGAAGAATTCTCTTTGTAATATTTTCACTTTTTGGGGGAAACCTTTTCTTTCTTTTTTTTTCTTTTCTCCCTCTCTCTCTCTCTCTCTCTCTCTCTCTCTCTCTCTCTCTCTTTTTGAGATAGGGCTTCTCTGTGTAGCCTTGGCTGTCCTGGACTCGCTTTGTAGACCAGGCTGTCCTCGGACTCACAGCAATCCACCTGCCTCTGCCTCCCGAGTGCTGGGATTAAAAGCTTTCACCAACCACCATGCCTGGCTCTTGGAAACCATTTTCAATGTTTGGTGTGTTGGTCACGTACTTTTTAATTTTAGGGTTTTCAAAATTAATGAACTATCTTTAAAAAATAACCTATTCTCTTATACAATACACCCCAAGCACAGATTCCCTTCCCTCCCACTCTTCCAGGGCTCCTCCCACTCCCCCCCTCCATCCATCCACTGCTGCTCTGTTTCCCTTCAGAAAAGAGGAGCCTTCCCAGTGATATCTATGGAACATAGCATGACAAGATGCAACAAGACTCGGTCCATCCCTCATATCAAGGCTGGGTGAGGCAACCAGTAGGAGGAAAAGAGTCCCAAGAGTATGCAGAGACAGAGACACCCCGACTCCCATTGTCAAGAGTCCAACAAAAAACCCTGAGGTAATGCTTTAAAAAATACTTATTACCGGGCGGTGGTGGCGCACTCCTTTAATCCCAGCACTCGGGAGGCAGAGGCAGGCGGATCACTGTGAATTCGAGGCCAGCCTGGTCTACAAAGTGAGTCCAGGATGGCCAAGGCTACACAGAGAAACCCTGTCTCGAAAAACCAAAAAAAAAAAAAAAAAAAAAAACAAACCAAAACAAAAACAAAAACAAAAACAAAAACAAAAAAAACCTTATTATTTAGTGACCACAATTTAAAAACGACAAAATGGTTGGATTTATACAATTTTATTTCGAAAGTTACTATAAGGTTTTAAAAATTAAACAGGGCAGCACTGAAGAAAGTATATAAATATAGATCAATGGAAGAGATAGAGCCCATAAATAGGCCGCGCCATGTGCAGCCAGCTGATTTTCAACAAAGGTGCAAAGGCGATTCAAGGTAAAAGGACGGTCTTTCAAAAAACGGAGCTGAGAGTTACCTTGAACAGGCAAAACCGTAGAGTCAAAGTAGAACAGTAGCTACCAGGGCCTTCAGCGAAACAGGAATGGGAGATGGGTGGTCAATGGGTAGCATACAAAATTCCATTTTAACCATGTGTAACTGTGCACTGGTACAGCATTAAGTATGTGCATATGTAAATCACCACTATCCATTTCCAGAAGGTTTTTTTTTTTTTCCTCTTGTGCCGAATGAAAATGTTATGCTATGCTGGTCCTGCCTCAGCCTCCTAAGAGCCAGAGTGCAGGTGTGCCACTACATTTGATATGAAAGGTTTTTTGTTTGCTTTTGTTTTGAGACAAGGTTTCTCTGTGTAGTCTTGTCTGTCCTGGACTCCCTTTGTAGACCAGGCTGGCCTTGAACTCACAGTGATCTACCTGCCTCTGCTTCCCCAGTGCTGGGATTAAAGGTGCACCCCAGCACCACCTGGCCTAAATAAGATTCTTAAAGACTTTGAAAACGTGGCAGGGGTTGGAGTTTAGTGGTAGAGTTCTTGCCTAACATTATGAGGTCCTGGGATTGATTCCCAACACACACACACACACACACACACACACACACACACACACAGAGAGAGAGAGAGAGAGAGAGAGAGAGAGAGAGAGAGAGAGAGAGAGAGAGAGGAGAGAGAGAGAGAGAGAAGAGAGAGAAAGATTCCACTGTGGGATGTGGTGGTATACACTTTTAATTCCATTATTCTAGAGGCAGAGGCAGGTGGATGTCTGTGAGTTCGAGGTTAGCTTATCTGATCTATATAGTAAGTTCCAGCCAGGCCAGTCATGGCTACATAGTGAGATACCGTCTCAAGAAAAAAATCCACAAGATTATTATGAAAAGCTGTGGCATGAAGTTGTAGGAGTTTCCACCTGGGTTTAAAAAATTATTTGGTGCCAGGCATGGCGCACATGCCTTTAATCTCAGTACTTGGGAGGCAGAGGCAAGTGCATCTCTCTGAGTCTGAGGCTAGTCTGGTCTACATAGTGAGTTTCAGGATAGCCAGGGCTATGTAGAGAGACCCTGTCTCAAAAAAAAAAAAAAAATCAAATAAATGAATATCAAAAATTATTTGGAGCCAGGTGTGGTGGTGTATGCCTTTAATCCCAGCACTCCGGAGGCAGAGGAAGAAGGATCTTTGTGGGTTTGAGACCAGCCTGGTCTACAAAGAGAGTCCAGGACAGGTAAGGCTACACAGAGAAACCCTGTCTTGAAAAACAAAAACAAACAAACAAAAAATTATTTGGAGGGCTGTGAGATGGCTCAGTGGGTAAATGTACTTGCCAAGCAGATTAGGAACCTGAATTTTACTCCCGGGACCCATAGGATGGGAAGAGAGAACCAACTCCTGAAAGATGCCCTCTGCCCTTCACATGTTATTTACATAGAACTCTGTGTGTGTGTGTGTGTGTGTGTGTGTGTGTGTGTGTATGGGTGTTTGGTCTGCTAGTATGTCTGTGTGTTCTACACCTGTGGAGGCCAGAGAAGGGTGTTGGATGCCTTGGGACTGAGGCTATAAGTGGTGTGAGAGACACTATTTAGGTGTGGGGAATCGAACCAGGATTGTCTGGGAGAGCAAGCAGGCAGTGCTCTTAACTGCTGAGCCATGTAGCCATCCAGCCCTGGCCTAGAACTCTTGATCTCCCCTGCCTCAGGTTCCTGAGACCACCCGGCTAAAACAGGCACTTGAATGGCCCATGCGTCCATGAAAAACATCTCAGTATCAGATCAAACCTCCAATGGGATAACAACAGACACTTGTGGAAAGGCTGAAGCTGAAGTCTGGCGATACCAAATACTGACAAGGACAAGGAGGACATGGAAGGAATTAGAATGTAACTGTGTTGTCTCCGCAGACAACTGCCCAGGGTTTACTTAAGAAGTCAGCACATCTCTACCACAAGGTATGGCCATTCTAAGTATTTACCTAAGAGACACAAAAGAAGTGGAAGTTTATATCAAAACATACTCCAATATCCAAAACAGTTTTATTCATAATTCCTCTAAACTGGAAATAACTCAATGTGGTAGTTTGAATGAGTACGGCTGCCAGAGGCTCTCATATATTTGAATACTTAGCTCCCAGTTGGGAGACTGTTTAGGAAAGATTCAGAGCTGTAGTCTTGTTTGAGGAGGTGTGTCACCGGGGGAGGGGCGGCTGGCTTTGAGGTTTCAAAAGGCCAAAGTCTGCTTGCTCCCCGCCCCCCCCTCTGCCTCTGGTTTCTCTCTCTCTCCTTCCTGTCTCTTCTCTCTCTCCCCCCATCTCTGTCTCTGTCTCCCTGCTCCAATACATTGCCTGCCTGCCTGCCACCAAGCTCCCCACTATGATGAGCATGGACTAACCCCCTGAAACTGTAAGCAAGCCCCCAATGAAATGTTTCCTTTCGTAAGTTGCCTAGGTCATGATATCTTCTCACAGCAATAGACCAGTGACTAAGACACTCATATAGTCACAGCCACAGACAAATCGATAAGCAAAATGTACGTTTTCCTTTTCTCTTCCTCCCTCCCTCCTTCTCTTTCTCTTCTATGTCTTTCCACTCCTAACTCCCTAGTTTCAGGTCTCTGTAGTCCAGGTTGGCCTAGAATTCATACTTTTGATCTCCCTGTCTCAACCTTCAGAGTGCTGGATTACAGGCCTGCACTGCTATGAATGTCCTCCAGTGCTTTCTCTACGGTCTCTGTGGCTTTGAGGAGACTTACTTAATCCTGTTTGCTAAATGAAGACAGTAGCATTGATTTACCGAGGGGTTCCCTGACCACTGACTGGATTAATGCGTGTAATATACTTAGAATGGCTTGAGTGCCCACAATAATAGCTGTTGCTTTTTTCTTTTTTTTTTTCTTTCTTCTTTCGCTTTCTCTTTCTTCTTTCTTCCCTTCTCCTCCTCTTCCTCCTTTTTGGTTTTTTGAGACAAGGTTTCTCTGTGTGTAGCTTTGGCTATCGTGGACTCACTCTGTAGACCAGGCTAATCTCAAATTCACAGAGATCCACCTACCTCTGTCTCTCAGGTGCTGGGATTAGAGGTGTGTGCCAGAACCTCCTGGCTGCTGTTTTCTTTCTTCTTCTTCTTTTTTTTTTCTTTTTTAAAAAATTTATTTTATTAGTTTATTCACATTACATCTCAATGGTTATCCCATCCCTTGTATCCTCCCGTTCCTCCCTCCCTCCCATTTCCCCTTACTCCCCTCCCCTATGACTGTGACTGAGGGGGACCTCCTCCCCCTGTATATGCTCATAGGGTATCAAGTCTCTTCTTGGTAGCCTGCTATCCTTCCTCTGAGTGCCACCAGGTCTCCCCATCGAGGGGGCATTTTAAATTTTTGTTTGTTTGCTTTTGTTTTTTTGTTTTTTTTTTTTTGAGACAGGGTCCGTATTAGGCTTGGCTGTCCTGGACTCCCTTTGTAGACTAGGCTGGCCTCAAACTCACAGAGATCCACCTGCCTCTGCCTCCTGAGTGCCGGGATTAAAGGCCTGTGCCACTACCGCCCGACTTGCTTATTTCTTTTTAACCCATGCAGTTTTCCTAAAGCTTTGCCAAGATTTGGTGAAAAAGTCTCTCTGTGTGAAACACTAACCATTGCCTGCCCTTACTAGTTTTGGAGTGGGGACCATACAACCCTTTGCGTCCCTGAGGGCCACATGAAAGGTGTCTTGGGCTAGTGTCTCCCTCTAAAGGGACATGTCCAGGTTCCTCTGGATTCTCACATAAATCTAAGCTGAGTATAAACTTACAACCCTGAATCATCAAACCTTTCCTGAAACTACCTGTTGCAGCAAGGCACTGCAGAAGCCCCACAGGCAGTAGTAGAGCAGTGTCACCCAAGTGTCACACAAGAAAATTAAAAATTTAACAAAGATACATTAGAAAAGACTAAGAATGAAACTGCAAAACTGAATTCAAGTGAAAAAAAAAAAAAACCAACAAAAAAAGTAAATATAGGAACAGAACATGAAGATTCAAGAACGTACCATGTAAAGCGTCTAAAAATAAAAATTATAGTTACTATAACGCAAACAGAATTGATAGATTAAACACAGCTAAAAAGGGAGTTCCTGCTATCGGATTGTGAAAACTATCCAGAATGCAACACACAGGGGGAAAAAATGCTTTCAAGTGAGGCGAGGGATGTAGCTTAGTGGTAAAGTGCTTGCTCCGCATGCATAAGGCCATGGGTTCAATCTGCAGTACTGGAAAAAAAAAAAAAAAAAGACTTCAATAAAGTCTGAGTTAAATAACTATCAGTCTAGGACTGTATGCTGGTTCAGTTGTCATTTAAATAATAAAGGTAAAGTCCCAGGCATGATAGTATAGATCTGTAATCCTATCACCAAGGCTGAGGCAGGAGGATTGCAAGTTTAAGGCCAGCCTGGGCTGCATGGTAAGACTCTGTGTTGTATAGTCAGTGTTCTACTGCTGTGAAAAGACACCATGACCAAGGCAACGCTTTTAAAGAAAGCATTTAATTGGGACTGGCTTATAGTTTCAGGAGGTTAGTCCATTATCAGCATGGTGGGCGGCATGGCAGCAGGCAGGCAGACATGGTGCTGGAGGAGGAGCCAGGAGTTCTACATCCCAATAAATATACAGGTGCAAATGGTCAGACTGGGTTTTTTTTTTTAAAGCTTAAAGCATTTATTTCAATGTATTGAATATATGTTACATGTATTAAAACTTTACAAAAGATTTTAAACAATTTTATGTGTAGGAGCGTTTTGCTTGCATTTTATGTATGTGCACTGAATACATGCAGCGCTTACAGAGGCCAGAAGAGGGCATCCAAATCACTGGAACTGGAGTTACAGACCATTGTGAGCCATCTTGCTGGTGTTGGGAACTGAACGGGGTCCTCTCCACAGGTTGTAATCACCTAACCATCTCTCCATCCCTTTTCTCTCAGTGAGACAGGGTTTGTCTGTGTAGACCTGGCTGTCCTAGAACTTGCTCTAGGCCAGTCTTGAACTCAGAGATCTACCTGTGCACCACTATGCCTAGCATGCTTCAGTTTTTGTTTTTGTTTTTGAGACAGGGTTTTTCTATGTAGCCTTAGCTATCCTGGACTCAACTTGTAGACCAGGCTAGCCTTGAACTCAGAGATTTACCTGCCTCTGCCCTCCCAGAGTGCTGGGATTATAAGCATGTGCCACCACATCCGGCTGCTTGCTTTGTTTTTTGAGATGAAATCTCATTATGTACTTCAAGTAGGCCTAGAACTTGTCATTTCTCCTTCTTCAGCTTCAGGATAAAGGAAAATCTTCACAAACAGCACAAATATCAGTACTGTCCAGACCATAATGCAGGAAGAAATCATTAATATTATCAGTCCACAAAACATAGTATACATTTGAAAATATAAATAAGCATATTCTTTTTTTATTTTATTTTATTAATTTATTCTTGTTACATCTCAGTGGTTATCCCATCCCTTGTGTCCTCCCATTCTTCCCTCCCTCCCATTTTCCCCTTATTTCCCTCCCCTATGACTGTTCCTGTGGTGGATTACCTTCCCCTGTATATGCTCATAGGGTATCAAGTCTCTTCTTGGTAACCTGCTGTCCTTCCTCTGAGTTCCACCAGGTCTCCCCCTCCAGGGGACATGGTCAAATGTGAGGCACCAGAGTACGTGAGAAAGTCATATCCCACTCTCCACTCAACTGTGGAGAATGTTCGGACCATTGGCTAGATCTGGGTAGGGGCTTAAAGTTTACCGCCTGTATTGTCCTTGGCTGGTGCCTTAGTTTGAGCGGGTAAATAAGCATATTCTTGTAATCTCTGAGGCAAAATATATATCATAAAAAGAAAAGAAATAAGCATATTACCTATCAACATAATAACTCAAATGATACTTGGAAATTAACAGCCCTGGATGCTTGTAGAGAAAAGGTGAAATGCTAGAAATGAGTCAGATGAATATTTAGCTTCGTGAGTTTAGCAAACAGAAAAAGAAACATAGAGAACATAAGAGTGTAAAAATCAAAGAAAAGAGAGGAACAACGCCCCCCCCCAAATTGGAAGCCAATGTACTGATGATAACTTTGGGGTAGCCTGGGTGACATAGCAAGATTCCATCTCAAACATCAAAAAACAAAAACAAAAACAAAAACAAACAAAAAAAAAGAAAAAGCTGAATCTTAAGAGATTCTTATTCCTAGAAAAAGAAAAATCAGACTCAAGACGAGTTACGCTATGGCTATACCTTTAGATATTACATAAGCAGAAGGAATCACACACACACACACACACACACACACACACACACACACACACACACAATCTAGACAGCTTTATAGTCAACCTAGCCTTCAAAGACTTTCAGCAGCTCCACAGCAAGAAGGTCTGAGCTGAAGTTGGGTGTGATCTTCTAGATTATTATTTAATCTCTAGCTCACTTACACGGCAAACAAGCTGAGCCGCATTGTGTACAAGGGCTTGGACACAGCAGAGTCAGAGAGGCTAGTAAGACATATCTCTACAGGGAGTCCATCTTCTGACAGGCAAAGACAGATGCTAAGCAACAAATGAAGGAAGTACAGTGTGTTGAAAGGCAATGGCAGCTTTACAGAAGAGAAACCAAGTCAGTGCAGAACAGAGTTTGTGGTAAAGAAGCATTGGGTGAGGTGGGCCCACAAAGGGAGAGATGCAGCCTGGGGGAGGAAGGCATTTAGGAGTTGGCCTCGGTGCAGAACCTCCTGATATTATGGAGATCAAAGGGAGTAAGAGCTTCAGTAGGATCCAGGTAATACTGGATAGAACTATGCCCGTGAGACTTTCAGCAAATGGGCCATGGACTTGGTTGGTAATTAGAAGACAGGCCAGCGTGAGCTGAGTAGCAGGAGGGAGATACGTGCCTGTAGGAGTGATGGAGAGAAGGAAGGAATACCCTTTGAGGTGGAAGAGAGGCAAATCACCTAGCAACAGAGGCGCCTACAGGCCAAATGAGGTCGACCAGATGGCCAGAAGGGTGGGGTGGGAGTATGAAATCACAGGCCAGAGTATATTTAAGATGTGGAAGGGCCAGACCATGGACACTCTCACTGGATATTTGATTGTCTCCAGTGAGTGCTTGAGCAATGAACCTCTGGGAGCAGCCTTTGGCCCAGGAAGCAGCTGCAGGGCAGTGGGGCTAAGGGCCATAGTTACACATTTGCTCCCAATCCACGTGCCAGGCACTATCCTGGATGAACTAGTCTCAAATCTCCACCCCCAAATCTCTTGATGCTGTGCTGCTGAAAGTGCACTGGGGGGTGGGTGGGTGGGGGGAGTGTGGATGGTCAAAATAAGATCTTGCCATCATTTTAGCCCTGGAGAGAGGAAGGAGTAAGCAAAAGATGCTGGTATTTGAAGGTAGGGCCAGGCAAAGTATCACCGTACCTGAGAGACTGGGGTCTGGTGGGTCTGAGGGAGGACAGCTGGGGTTGCTCAGAAGCTTGGGAGATGTAGGGAGGAATCTGGAGTTATTTTCAACAAAATAGTTGCTAAAACACCTCTGTCTCTTGAATTCCTTCTCCAGGAAGACACTGGGCAGGCATCCACATATAAGTGCTTCTAGGCATTGTTTCTGTTGCTGTTTAGTAGGAAGGGTGGGGGCTGGGGTACTGTGAGACTCACTGAGTCTCACATTGTGGCAGTGTGCAGGCCACAGGCTGGATGTCATCCTGGGAGTGTGAACACTAGCTGAGGCCAGAGAGCATCAATCTGCAGGTAGCTGGTTATAACAAACCGTGAGACTCTCTCCCCAAAAGCTTAGCAACTAAGGCCACAGGCCTATGAGGATAGCCAGCAAGGGAACTATGAGGTCCAGTTTGGGGCAGCAAGCCTGAACCGGTAAGACCCAGGGCTTTGGGTCCTTCAGGTCAAGGACAGGTTTACAGAGTGCCCAAGCCTGGCCTGCTGTCTTACTGAGGGCATGGAATTCCTCCATTTCAAGCCTACCACTGGTAGATTCTGGCCATCATTTCGCACCAGTAGGCAGCTAATTTAGGGAAAAGGGAGGCTGGAAATAAAGGTGGGTGGAGGTTTTGATGGGAGGGATTGGGTTTAGCCGGAAGGGAGTGGCCCCCCCCCAGGTCAAGGCGGAGAGGAAGGGAGGCATGGGAGGAAGATGGTGGAGACTCCAGGGTCAGGAAGCAGTTTCCTCTCTGGGCTGGGACACAGGAAACCCAGCCCTGAGCTTCCCAAGGTGCTTCCTGGAGATAAGGGAGCCTCTTTCCTGTTCCTGCCCCTCTAACATCCTGCTCTAGCCCCTAGGGCGCACTAAGTCGCACCACTCAGTCAGACCTTGGGAGGGGCTAGGAGGTCAGGGCCTAGTGGGGCTTCACTTCCCCAAGCAGGGAGGGGTCCATCCAGGCTCGAGGGTAGCAGGGAACACAGACACAGAAGCGCCGCCTGAGATTTAGCTCTGCCGGGTAAGCGGTTCTTGTGAAGGGAGAGATCGTTCCTCGAGGGCTAGTGATGTGGGAGTGAGTCAGGTGGTCCATGGAGGGCAATGCTGTGGGTTGGGATTGGCCAGAGAGGCCTAAATGGAGTCATGAAACGTTTTGGGAAGGTGGTGGATCCGTGGGGGAGTGCTGGCTGTTCTGAGGGGAGTCTAGCCAATCACTGTTCTGTGTGGGGTGAAGGCAGGTGGTCAAAGGTGATCCAGGTGGTCAGGGGGGTTCGATCTGGTGAGGCTTTTTGGTACATAGGACCAGGGCAGTCCAGGGTTATTCCTGGGATGCGCAGGAATAACCAGTTTTGTGGGCGATCCAGGGCTGCTCACAGAGAGAGTTGGGGAGGCTGGAGCTGAGGGGATGCTTTCTGCCTGCCACTGGCAGAGTTCCCGGCCAGGCTGCTCCGCAAAAGCTGTCCAGT